>NC_000087.7:6796770-6906770 GCF_000001635.26 Mus musculus
AAAGGTACTAGCAAGTTCACAACATTAATACAAGTCAATAAATCAAATAAGGAATGTCAGGAAGAATGTTTACCTGCAAGTCCCTTGTGATTGGTTATTAATTATATATTCATTAGCTGCTAGTAACTCCACAAGTTCATACAAGTTTTAACTAAATTTTATGTCAAGGGGGTCAATCGTCTGCCTAGTGTCTCATTCATTTTGAAGTTTTGTACAGATACATCTAGTCAATATTTTATCTTTTGTCTTTGAACGTCCTAGAAATTGTTCATTCTCCATTTGTGAAAACACTTATCAGATACTGCATTCACATCTATCATAGAAGGAATAGTTTCTCTGATTATAAATTTGTTCTAAGCCTGCATTTTATCCTAATGCAATTAGTCTGTGACACAAGAAGTCTTACAGAACTTCAACTGCAGCTTTTCAATAAAGAGCTCAAAATTACTTATGTACATTTAGTAATTCTATAAAATTATATATACTAGTAAGAAATCATTAATTTATTTACATAGCATTACTACAAGAGAGTACATGTTTGTTGATCTGCATCCAATAGGATGGGCTATATGCCAGGGAAAATTATACTCTAGAATACTTAAAGGAATGATCGAATCCTCAAATGAAATGTATGAAGGCCTTGCAATTCAGAGATCCATCACATCTGTCCAAAATGTTGTACTATCTTCAGAAAGTCACTCATTACATTTTCTCTCTCCTAGCGACTTTTTTCATTCTTTATTGTTTCTATTTCCACTTTCATGTCTTAAACAGTTTAATCAATTACTTCACCTGTTTCATTGTGCATGCCTCTATTTCTTTAAGGGGCTTATGCAGTTCTTCTTCAAAGACATCTACCATCTCCATAAAATTGGATTTAATATCATTTTTTTGTGCTTCACCTATGATGGAACAGCCAGAGTGTTCTACAGTAAGGCATCTGTGGCTAAGTGCTGTCAGGTTTCCCAAATTGTTGTAGAGTGTGTTCTTAGATTGTCCTCTTGCTACTTGAAATTTTGAGATTATTACAAGGTTTATATATTGATTTCTACATATGTAATTGTCAGATGCATGGATTTTTGTTTTGTTTTGTTGATGTTTTTTTCCCTTGGTCTCTGTTTCCTCCAGGTTTTCTGCTCTTAATGCCTTGGGGTTCTAGTGACCAGGAAGTCTTCAGGTCCAGGAGGGTGTCTTTGCTGAGAGTTTTGTGACTCCTCTGTCTTCTGAGGTTTTGGGTGTCAACATTACCTCTGGGTTCCCTAGATAGGGCCTCCAAAACAAAACAAAAAAAAAAGCAGAGATCTTCAGCTCAGGTTGTGAGAAGGAATATGGAGTCAGGTCATGGGTTGCACTTTATAGTTGTTCAAAATACTTGAAGGGGAGTTGGTGAGCCTAGAACCTAGAGTGGAATGTTAACTGGGTTGCATGAAGTTGGTCTAGACTTTTTGTTTATAATTTCAGCAAACATCCATGTTAATCAAAGGGTGTGTAGAAATTATTGTGTGTAAAAAATGTCACAGAACTTGAAAAGTACATGATGAGAACTTATAAATATGTCTTGTTACTTTATGAGTCTTCCATTCTTATTTCTATTACTACAATAAATGCTCTAAACAAACCATCTTAGGGAGAAAGGCTTAATTGTCTTGTAATTAGAAGTTACAATTTTTCACTTTTTATCTAATGAAAGTTGCCTAGGCAGATGGTCACATGTCTGCATTCAGAAGGATTGAGAAATGAATATATCCTTGTATGTTCTTGTGACTTAGCTACTTTTTACATTCACAGAAGTGTCCACAGCCCAAATAAAAAATTGTGTCAACTATATTCAGGGTGGGTTTTCCTGCATCAACTAATAATCAAGAAATTTCCTCACAAACATATGTCAGTCTTTTTTGTTTGTTTGTTTGTTTTTGTTTTCGTTTTTTGTTTGTTTGTTTGTTTGTTTGTTTGTTTGTTTGTTTGTTTTTTCGAGCCAGGGTTTCTCTGTATATTCCTGGCTGTCCTGGAACGCCTTTTGTAGACCAGGCTGGCCTCGAACTCAGAAATCTGCCTGCCTCTGCCTTCCAAGTTATGGGATTAAATGTGTGCGCCACCATGCCTGGCCCATATGTCAGTCTTATCCACACAATTTTGATTGCTTTATCAAGTGATTCTAATTTGTGTCAAGATAACAATTAAAAGTAAACACCACAACAGACAATAAAGAAACACATTAACAGATGATCTGAAAAACAAAATAAGTATGCTTTGGGGGCTTCTTTGGATGGGAATGATCTCATTTGGCTCAAATACTTGAGTACTTGATCCCATGTTAGTGTATATTTTTAGGAATAATTAGGTGATATGTCCTTGTTGAAGAAGTTGTGTCACTGTGGATGGGATTTGAGATGTAAAAGCTTTTACCATTTCTGGTTAGATTACTCTGTCTGCCTTCAAATTGTTATCCCAATACCATGTGGGTCTACTTGCTGCTATGCTTTCCATTATGATTACCATGGATTCCAAGCCACTGAAACCAAGAATAAACCCCTAATAAACTCTTTATTTGTAAGTTGTTTTTGCCACAGTGTCTTATTGTGACAACAGAAAAGTAATTAAAACACTCTAATTCACCTATTTTATACTTTATGAAAAATGACTTCTATAGTACAATGAGTTTCATGGATCAATAGGGTAAATTGTACTACAACTTTAATTTTTCAATGGCAGTGATTCTTGGCTGTTTTTTTTTTGTATTAATATGCATTTAAGAGCATCCAGAATACATAGGCAGAGTTCTGTAATATTTGTAAAATTTGTATTACCATTCTTTTATTAAGGTGTATGTCACAAATGTATGTCTTATACATGTTTTATATGTATAAATAATAATAAACTGATTACAACTATTGAAATATCATCTATTACTTGATACAGTTATGGTATTTTATAATTAGTTTAAAGAATATTGACAATTAACTCACTGTATATGTATATGATAATATTAAGTATAACAAGTACAAAATTCAATAGTTCTCTGGAACTTATTTTTTTATTATATTCAGTGTAACAATATATTTATGTATAAATCATAGTGGCATGTTTGTGTTTCCTGATCCAATGATTTGCTCTCCCTTATGAAAATAACTCACAGAAATTTTATATTTTGTTATGCTTTAAACAGTGTAACAGTTGGGCCACTTTCTAGCCTCTATGTGGTTAGTCAACCTCCCATTGACAATCCTGGTTATTACCTACTAACTTCTTTATGTAAATTTTGTTGCCCTGGAACCAGAGAACTGCCAAACTGGGTCACACTCTTCCAGCACCTTCTCCTATTTATTTATTTATTTATTTATTTATTTATTTATTTATAATTATTTAATTAATTAATCTTGAATCTAGACACGTTGCTCCAGGTGTTTATCATCTGTGCTCAAGGTAATTATCATCTGGTAGGACTGTTGGAATTATTTATCTATGCTATCTTATAAATAATGATACTTTGATTTCTTCCTTTCTAATTTGTATCTCCTTGATCCTCTTCAGTTGTCTTATTCCTCTAACTAGAATATCAAGTACTGTATTAAATTGATTTGCAGAGACTGTAAAGCCTTTTCTTGTTCCTGATTTTTGCTGAATTATTTTGAGTATTTCTCAATTTAATATTTTTTAATTACGTATTTTCTTCAATTGCATTTCCAATGCTATCCCAAAAGCCCCCCCCCCCCCACTCCGCTACCCACCCATTCCCATTTTTTTGGCCCTGGCATTCCCCTGTGCTGGGACATATAATGTTTGCCTGACCAATGGGCTTCTCTTTCTAGTGATGGCCGACTAGGTCATCTTTTGATACATATGCAGCTAGAGTCAAGAGCTCTGGGGTACTGGTTAGTTCATAATGTTGTTCCTCCGATAGGGTTGCAGATCTCTTTAGCTCCTTGGATACTTTCCTTAGCTCCTCCATTGGGGGCCCTGTGATCCATCCAATAGTTGACTGTGAGCATCCACTTCTGTGTTGGCTAGGCCCTGGCCTAGTCTCACAAGTGACAGCTATATCACCGTCCTTGCAACAAAGGCTTGCTAGTGTATGCAATGGTGTCATCGCTTGGAGGCTAATTATGGGATGGATCCCTGGATATGGCAGTCTCTAGATGGACCATCCTTTTGTCTCAGCTCCAAACTTTGTCTCTGTAACTCCTTACATGGGTGATTGTTTCCAATTCTAAGAATGAGCAAAGTGTCCACACTTTGGTCTTCGTTCTTCTTCAGTTTTATATTTTTTACATATTGTACTTTATAGCTCGCTATACTAAGTTTCTGGGTTAATATCGACTTATCAGTGAGTACATTTCATTTGAGTTATTTTGTGATTGGGTTACCTCACTCAAGATGATGCCCTCCAGGTCCAACCATTTGCCTAGGAATTTTGTGAATTCATTCTTTTTAATAGCTGAGTAGTACTCCATTGTGTAAATGTATCAATTTTTTTTTGTATCCATTCCTCTGTTGAGGGACATCTGGGTTCTTTCCAGCCTCTGGCTATTATAAATAAGGCTGCTATGAACATAGTGGAGAATGTGTCCTTCTTTCCGCTTGGGACATCTTCTGGATATATGCCCAGAAGATGTATTGCGGGATCCTCCGGTAGTACTATGTCCAATTTTCGGAGGAACAGCCAGACTGATTTCCAGAGTGGTTGTACAAGCTTGCAATCCCACCAACAATGGAGGAGTGTTCCTCTTTCTCCACATCCTCACCAGCATCTGCTGTCACCTGAATTTTTGATCTTAGCCATTCTGACTGGTGTGAGATGGAATCTCAGGGTTGTTTTGATTTGCATTACTCTGATGATTAAGGATGTTAAACATTTTTTCAGGTGTTTCTCAGCCTTTCGGTATTCCTCAGGTGAGAATTCTTTTTTCAGCTCTGCGCCCCATCTTTTAAGGGGGCTATTTGATTTTCTGAAGTCCATCCTCTTAAGTTATTTATATATATTTGATATTAGTCCCCTATCTGATTTAAGATAGGTAAAGATTATTTCCCAATGTGTTGGTGGTCTTTTTTTTGTCTTATTGAAGGTGTCTTTTGCCTTGTAGAAGCTTTGCAGTTTCATGAGGTCCCATTTATCAATCCTCGAACTTAAAGCACAAGCCATTGCTGTTCTATTCAGGAATTTTTTTCCCTGTACCCATATCTTCAAGACCTTTCCCTACTTTCTCCTCTATAAGTGTCAGTGTCTCTGGTTTTATGTGGAGTTCCTTGATCCACTTAATTTTGACCTTAGTACAAGGAGAGAGGAATGGGTCGATTCACATTCTTCTACATGATAACAATCAGTTGTGCCAGCACCATTTGTTGAAAATGCTGTCCTTTTTCCACTGGATGGTTTTAGCTCCCTTGTTGAAGATCAAGTGACCATAGGTGTGTGGGTTCATTTTTTGGTCTTCAATTCTATTCCATTGGTCTATTTGTCTGTCACTATAGCAGTACCATGCAGTTTTTATTACAATTGCTCTGTAGTACAGCTTTAGGTTGGGCATGGTGATTCCACCAGATGTTCTTTTATCCTTGAGAAGAGTTTTTGCTATCCTAGTTTTTTTGTTATTCTAGATGAATCTGCTGATTGCTCTTTCTAATTCGTTGAAGAATTGAGTTGGAATTTTGATGGGGATTGCATTGAATCTGTAGATTGCTTTTGGTAAGATAGCCACTTTTACTATATTGATCCTGCTGATCCATGAGCATGGGAGATCTTTTCATCTTCTAAGATCTTCTTTAATTTCTTTCTTCAGAGGCCTGAAGTTCTTGGCATTCAGATCTTTCACTTCATTAGTTAGAGTCACACCTAGGTATATTATATTATTTATGGCTATTGAGAATGTTGTTGTTTCCCTAATTTCTTTCTCAGCCTGTTTTTCCTTTGTGTAGAGAAAGACCATTGACTTGTTTAAGTTAATTTTATGTCCAGCTACTTCACTTAAGCTGTTTATCAGGTTTAGGAGTTCTCTGGTGGAATTTTTAGTGCCATTTATATATACTATCATATCATCGGCAAAATGTGATATTTTGACTTCATCTTTTCCAATTTGTATCCTCTCGATCACCTTTTGTTGTCGAATTGCTCTGGCTACGACTTCAAGTACTATGTTGAAGAGGTAGGGAGAAACTGGGCAGCCTTGTCTAGTCCCTGATTTTAGTGGGATTGTTCCAGCTTCTCACCATTTACTTTGATGTTGACTACTGTTTTGCTGTAGATTGCTTTTATCATGTTTAGGTATGGGCCTTGAATTCCTGATCTTTCCATGACTTTTATCATGAATGGGTGTTGGATCTTGTCGAATGCTTTTTCCGCATCTAACTAGAAGATCATGTGGATTTTGTCTTTGAATTTGTTTATATAATGGTTTACATTGATGGATTTTCATATATTAAACCATCCCTGCATCCCTGGGATGAAACCTACTTGGTCAGGATGGATGATTGCTTTAATGTGTTCTTGGATTCGGTTAGCAAGAATTTTATTGAGGATTTTTGCATCGATATTCATAAGGGAAATTGGTCTGAAATTCTCTAACTTGTTGGATCTTTCTGTTTTTTAGGTATCAGAGTAATTGTGGCTTCATAGAATGAGTTGGATAGAGTTACCTCTACTTCTATTTTGTGGAATAGTTTGTGCAGAACTGGGAATAGATCATCTTTGAAGTCTGGTAGAACTCTGCACTAAACCAATCTGGTGCTGGGCTTTTTTTTTTTTTTGGTTGGGAGACTATTAATGACTTCTTCTATTTCCTTAGGGAATATGGGACTGTTTACATCCTTAACTTGATCCTGATTTAACTTTGGTACCTGGTGTCTGTCTAGAAATTTGTCCATCTCATCCAGGTTTTCCAGTTTCGTTGAGTATAGCTTTTTGTAGAAGGATCTGATGGTGTTTTGGATTTCTTCAGGATCTGTTGCTATGTCTCCCTTTTCATTTCTGATTTTGTTAATTAAGATATTGTCCCTGTGCCCTCTAGTGAGTCTAGCTAAAGGTTTATCTATCTTGTTGGTTTTTCTCAAAGAACCAACTCCTCGTTTTGTTAATTCTTTGAATAGTTCTTCTTGTTTCCACTTGGTTGATTTCACCCCTGAGTTTGATTATTTTCTGCCATCTACTGCTCTTGGGTGAATTTGCTTCCTTTTTTTCTAGAGCTATTATAAGTTTTGTCAAGCTGCTAGTATGTGCTCTCGCCTGTTTCTTCTTGGAGGCACTCAGCGCTATGAGTTTCCCTCTTAGAAATGCTTTCATTGTGTCCCATAGGTTTGGGTACGCTGTGGCTTCATTTTCATTAAACTCTAAAATATTTTTAATTTTTTTCTTTATTCCTTCCTTGACCAAGGTATCATTGAGAAGAGTGTTGTTCAGTTTCCAAATGAATGTTGGCTTTCCATTATTTATGTTGTTATTGAAGATCAGCCTTAGGCCATGGTGGTCAACATAGGTTACATGGGACAACTTCAATATTTTTGTATCTGTTGAGGCCTGTTTTGTGACAATTATATGGTCAATTTTGAAGAAGGTCCTGTGAGGTGCTGAGAAGAAGGTATATCCTTTTGTTTTAGGATAAAATGTTCTGTAGATATCTGTTAAGTCCATTTGTTTCATCACTTCTGTTAGTTTCACTGTGTCTCTGTTTAGTGTCTGTTTCCACGATCTGTCCATTGATGAAAGTGGTGTGTTGAAGTCTCCCACTATTATTGTGTGAGGTGCAATGTGTGCTTTGAGCTTTACTAATGTGTCTTTAATGAATGTGGCTGCCCATGCATTTGGAACATAGATATTCAGAATTGAGAGTTCCTCCTGGAGGATTTTACCTTTGACGTGTATGAAGTGACCCTACTTGTCTTTTTTGATAACTTTGGGTTGGAAGTCCATTTTATCCGATATTAGAATGGCTACTTCAGCTTGTTTCTTCAGACCATTTGCTTGGAAATTTGTTTTCCAGCCTTTCACTCTGAGGTAGTTTCTGTCTTTTTCCTGAGATGGGTTTCCTGTAAGCAGCAGAATGTTGGGTCCTGTTTGTGTAGCCAGTCTGTTAGTCTATGTCTTGTTATTGGGGAGTTGAGACTATTGATATTAAGAGATATTAAGGAAAAGTAATTGTTCGTTCCTTTTATTTTTGTTGTTAGAGTTGGCATTCTGTTCTTGTGGCTGTCTTCTTTTTGGTTTGTTGAGGGATTACTTTCTTGCTTGTTCTAGGGCATGATTTCCGTCCTTGTATTGCTTCTTTTCTGTTAATATCCTTTGAAGGGCTGGATTCGTGGAAAGATAATGTGTGAATTTGGTTTTGTCCTGGAATACTTTGGTTTCTCCATCTATGATAATTGAGAGTTTGGCCAGGTATAGTAGCCTGGGCTGGCATTTGTGTTCTCTTAGTTTCTGGATAACATCTGTCCAGGTTCTTCTGGCTTTCAAAGTCTCTGGTGAAAAGTCTGGTGTAATTCTAATAGGTATGCCTTTATATGTTACTTGAACTTTCTCCCTTACTGCTTATAATATTCTATCTATTTTTAGTGAATGTGTTGTTCTGATTATTATGTATCAGGAGGAATTTCTTTTCTGGTCCAGTCTATTTGGAGTTCTGTAGGCTTCTTGTATGTTCATGGGCATCTCTTTCTTTAGATTTGGGAAGTTTTCTTCAATAATTTTGTTGAACATATTTGCTTGTCCTTTGAGTTGAAAATCTTCATTCTCATCCACTCCTATTATCCGTAGGTTTGGTCTTCTCATTGTGTCCTGGATTTCCTGGATGTTTTGAGTTAGGATCTTCTTTCATTTTCCATGTTCTTTGATTGTTGTGCCGATGTTCTCTATGGAATCTTCTGCACCTGAGATTCTCTCTTCCATCTCTTGTATTCTGTTGCTGATGCTCGCGTCTATCGTGCCAGATTACTTTCCTAGGGTTTCTATCTCCAGCATTGCCTCACTTTGGGTTTTCTTTATTGTGTCTACTTCCCTTTTTAGGTCTTGTATGGTTTAGTTCATTTCCATCATCTGTTTGGATGTGTTTTCCTGTTTTTCTATAAGGACTTGTAACTCTTTAGCAGTGTTCTCCTGTATTTCTTTAAGTAAGTTTTTAAAGTTATACTTGATGTCCTCTACCATCATCATGAGATATGCTTTTAAATCCGGGTCTAGCTTTTCCGTTGTGTCGGGATGTCCAGGACTAGGTGGCATTGGAGTGCTGTGTTCTGATGATGGTTAGTGGTCTTGATTTCTGTTAGTAGGATTCTTACGTTTGCCTTTCGCCCTCTGGTATTCTCTGAAGCTGTGCAGGATACACTTGGCAGGGTCCTGGAACTAAGATGTCTTTTGCCAATGTTCGGGCAAAGCGTTCCTGAGCCGGGCAGATCCCAATCCTCAGAATTCTTACGTTTGCATGGCTGGTGTTATGGGTATCTGGCGATAGTCAGCCGACTGTGTGCCCTAGCTACCCTGATGCTGCTTGGACTGAAAGGGGCTTGTGCCCCTACTGAGAGCGGGTTTTTGCTTCCCTGACTAATGCAGTGTCAAGTCCCACGTGATTGGATTGGAGTAGATTGCTAAGGACAGTACAGTACAGAAGTCAACAAAACCATGTATAGTCCAACATATACCAAAGAAATTCAATGAAACATAAGATAATATTCTGAAATAATAATACAAACAGTATAAAATCTTGAAGAAACTGAAAAAATTATAGGTATATATTACCTACATATTTAAATGAAGGGGATAAAAGAAAACCAATAAGAACTCATGTTCCTGAAATGTGGTAATGGTATCATGGCAGGGAAAGTACCATAAAAGTCCAGGACTAGATGGATTTAACAATGAGTTCTACCAGACTACAGAATTTCTTTTGTAAATGTAACTACATTTGTGTTTCTCTGTATATACTTTCATTTCTGTGGTTGCATACGTCACATCATGAACGTGCAGGTCATGAGACAACTTTCAGAAGCTGGTTCTCTCCTTTCAAAAGTGGTTTCCAGGTTTGCAAACTTAGTAGAAAAAAGATTCATACTGCATTGAAAAAAATCACCAGAATCAAACTGGCTCTACATCAGAGATATGCCCTCATAATCACGATTTACCACACATGAAACAATATAATAGAACACCTATGCATTTCTAAGGGCAAAAATTATATGAACATTTCTATATATTCAAATAGAACCATTTTACTTTGTACTTGAAAGGGTCTCTTCAGGTTCTATCACACTGCTGTTGGGCATTTCGTCTAATGTCATCCTCATTGGGTCCTGAGAGCCTCCCACAACCATGCTGTCTGGGATTTAGTAGTGGTTCTTCCTATTCCCCACATCACACTACTTGATATTTCTATTCATTCTTTTGGCCCTCAGGGCTTCTTTCCTGTCTCCCTCAAACCAGATACTGCCTCCTTTTCTTCCCTCCACCTCCCCTGTTTCACACATGTCCCTCCATACCTCTGCCTCCAATGATTATGTTGTTCCATGTTCTAAATGAGATTGAAGATTGAAGCATCCACATTTGTGCTTTCCCTCTTCTTAAGCTTCATATGGTCTGTGAATTCTTCATGGATATTCTGAACTTTTTGGGTAATATCCACTTATCAGTGAGTACATACCATATATTCATACATATCTCCTTTGGTGTCTAGGTTACTTCACTCAGGATGATATTTTCTATTTCCATGCACTTTCCTGGAAAAAAAAAAGAGAAAAAACAAAAAACTGATATCCTCATTTTGAATAGCTGAGTGGTCTTTTTTTGTTTTTGTTTTTGTTTTTTTTTTTTATTGTTTGTAAGTTTGTTTTCTTTTTTTTTTTTTTTTCGGGATAGGATCTCCCTGTATGGCCCTGGCTGACCTGGAAATCACTCTGTAGAGCAGGCTGCCCTTGAACTCAGAAATCTGCCTGCCTCTTGAGTAGTCTTTCACTGGGTGAATGTACCACATTTTCTGTTTATATTTTTCATTGAAGGGCATCTGGGTGGTTTCCAGCATTCAGCTATTATAATTTTTTTTTCTTTGTTTAATGGTACAACCACTTGTTTTTATTTCTTAAAATTACAACCTGCTCCTTTGGTGAAATTTATGGTCAGTTCTTTATTTATTGATTTATTTATTTATTTATTTATTTATTTATTTATTTATTTATTTATTTATTTATTTATTAGGTATTCAGCTCATTTACATTTCCAAAGCTATACCAAAAGTCCCCCATATGAAGCCCCCCCTCACTCCATTACCCACACACACACCCTTTTTGGCCCTGGCGTTCCCCTGTACTGGGGCATATAAAGTTTGCAAGTCCAATGGGCCTCTCTTTGCAGTGATGGCCTACTAGGGCATCTTTTAATACATATGCAGCTAGAGACAAGAGCTCCCGGGTACTGCTTAGTTCACATTGTTGTTCCACCTATAGGGTTGCAGTTCCCTTCAGTTCCTTGGGTGTTTTCTCTAGTTCCTACATTGGGGGCCCTGTGGTCTGTTCAATATCTGACTGTGAGCATCCACTTCTGTGTATGCTAGGCCCTGGCATATTCTCACAAGAGACAGCTATATCCGGGTCCTTTCAGCACAATCTTGCTAGTGTATGCAATGGTGTCAGCATTTGGAAGCTGATCATGGGATGGATCTCTGGATATGGCAATCAGTAGATGGTCCATCCTTTCGTCACACTTCCAAATTTTGTCTCTGTAACTCCTTCCATGGGTGTTTTGTTTCCTATTCTAAGAAGGGGCAAAGTGTCCACACTTTGGTCTTCGTTCTCTTGAGTTTAATGTGTTTAGCAATTTGTATCTTATATCTTGGTTATCCTAAGTTTCTGGGTTAATATCCACTTAACAGTTAGTACATATTGTGAGAGTCCCTTTGTGATTGGGTTACCTCACTCAAGATGATACCCTCCAGGTCCATCCATTTAGCTAGGAATTTCATAAATTCAATTTCTATAATAGCTGTGTAGTACTCCGTTGTTTAAATGTACCACATTTTCTGTATCCATTCCTCTGTTGAAGGGCATATGGGTTCTTTCCAGCTTCTGGCTATTATAAATAAGTCTGCTATGAACATAGTGGAGAATGTGTCCTTCCTACCTGTTGGGACATCTTCTGGATATATGCCCATAAGAGGTATTGCAAGATCCTCCGGTAGTACTATGTCCAATTTTCTGAGGAACTGCCAGACTGATTTCCAGAGTGGTTGTACAAGCTTGCAATCCCACCAACAATGGTGGAATGTTCATCTTTCTCCACATACACACCAGCATCTGCTGTCACCTGAATTTTTCATCTTAGCCATTCTGACTGGTGTGAAGGTGGAATCTCAGTGTTGTTTTGATTTGCATTTTCCTGATGATTAATGATGTTGAACATTTTTTCAGGTGCTTCTCTGCCATTCGGTATTCCTCAGGTGAGAAGTCTTTGTTCAGTTCTGAGTCCCATTTTTTAGTGGGGTTATTTGATTATATGGAGTCGACCTTCTTGAGTTCTTTATATATATATTGGATATTAGTCCCCTTACCGATTTGGGATAAGTAAAGATACTTTCCCAATCTGTTTGTGGTCTTTTTGTCTTATTGACAGCGTCTTTTGCCTTGCAGAAGCTTTGCAATTTTATGAGGTCCCATTTATCGATTCTCGATCTTACAGCACAAGCCATTGCTGTTCTATTCAGGAATTTTTCTCGTGTACTCATATCTTCGAGGCTTTTCCCAACTTTCTCCTCTATTAGTATCAGTTTCTCTGGTTTTATGTGGAGTTCTTTAATCCAATTTGATTTGACCTTAGTACAAGGAGATAGGACTGGATCAATTCGCAATCTTCTACATGATAACAGTCAATTGTGCCAGTACTATTTGTTGAAAATGCTGTCTTTTTTCCACTGGATGGTTTTAGCTTGCTTGTTAAAGATCAAGTGACCATAGGTGTGTGGATTTTTCTTTGGGTCTTCAATTCTGTTCCATTGGTCTACTTGTCTGTCACTATACCAGTACCATGCAGTTTTTATCACAATTGCTCTGTAGTGTAGCTTTAGGTTGGGCATGGTGATTCCACTAGTTGTTCTTTTATCCTTGAGAAGAGTTTTTGCTATCCTAGGTTTTTTGTTATTCCACATGAATCTGATGATTGCTCTTTCTAATTCGTTGAAGAATTAAGTTGGAATTTTGATGGGGATTGCATTGAATCTGTAGATTGCTTTTGGCAAGATAGCCATTTTTACTATATTGATCCTGCCGATCCATGAGCATGGGAGATCTTTTCATCTTCTGAGTTCTTCTTTAATTTCTTTCTTCAGAAGCATGATGTTCTTGTCATACAGATCTTTCACTCCCTTAGTTAGAGTCACACCTAGGTATACTATATTATTTATGGCTATTGAGAAGGGTATTGTTTCCCTAATATCTTTCTCAGCCTGTTTGTCCTTTGTGTAGAGAATGGCCATTGACTTGAGTTAATTTTATATCCAGCTACTTCACTGAAGCTGTTTATCAGGCTTAGGAGTTCTCTGGAGGAATTTGCAGGGTCACGTATACATATTATCATATCATCTGCAAAAAGTGATATTTTGACTTCTCCCTTTCCAATTTGTATCCCCTTGATCTCCTTTTGTTGTCTAATTTCTCTGGCTAGGATTTCAAGTACAATGTTGAATAGGTAGGGAGAGAGTGGACAGCGTTGTCTAGTCCCTGATTTTAGTGGGATTGCTTCAAGCTTTTCACCATTTACTTTGATGCTGGCTACTGGTTTGCTGTAGATTGTTTTTATCATGTTTAGGTATGGGCCTTGAATTCCTGATCTTTCCAAGACTTTTATCATGAGTGGGTGTTGGATTTTGTCAAATGCATTCACAGCTTCTAACGAGATGATCATGTGGTTTTTGTATTTGAGTTTGTTATATACTGGATTACATTGATAGATTTCCGTATATTGAACCATCCCTGCATCCCTGGGATGAAATCTACTTGGTTAGGATGGATGATTGTTTTGATGTGTTCTTGGATATGGTTAGCAAGAACTTTATTGAGGATTTTTGCATCAATACTCATAAGTGACATTGGTCTGAAGTTCTCTATCTTTGTGGGGTCTTTTTGTGGTTTAGGTATTAGAGTAATTGTGGCTTCATAGAATGAGTTGGGTAGAGTACCTTCTGTTTCTATTTTGTGGAATAGTTTGTGCAGAACTGGGAGTAGATCTTATTTGAAGGTCTGATAGAACTCTGCACTAAAACCATCTCGTCCTGGGCGTTTTTTTTTTTTGGTTGGGAGACTATTAATGACGGCTTTTATTTCTTTGGGGGGTATCGAGCTGTTTAGATCATTAACCTGATCTTCTTTCAACTTTGGTACCTGGTATCTGTCTAGACACTTCTCCATTTCATCCAGGTTCTCCAGTTTTTTTGAGTATAGCCTTTTGTAGAAGGATCTGATGGTTTTATGGATTTCTTTAGGATCTGTTGTTATGTATCCCTTTTCATTTCATATTTTATTAATTAAAATGCTTTCCCTGTACCCTCTAGTGAGTCTGGCTAAGGGTTTGTCTATCTTGTTGATTTTTTCAAAGAACCAGCTCCTCATTTGGTTGATTCTCTGAATAGTTCTTGTTGTTTCCACTTGGTGGATTTTGCCCCTGAGTTTCATTATTTCCTGCCATCTACTCCTCTTGGGTGAATTTGCTTTCCTTTTGTTCTTAGGTGTGTTGTCAAGCTGCTAATGTATGCTCTCTCTAGTTTCCATTTGGAGGCACTCAGAGCTATGAGGTTTCCTCTTAGAAATGCTTTCATTGTGTGCCATAAGATTAGGTATGAGGTGGCTTCATTTTCATTCAACTCTAAGAAGTCCTTAATTTCTTTCTTTATTCCTTCCTTGACCAAGATATCATTGAGAAGAGTGTTGTTCAGTTTTCACGTGAATGTTGGCTTTGTATTATTTATTTTGTTATTGAAGATCAGCCTTAGTGCATGGTGATCTGATAGGATGCATGGGACAATATCAATATGTTTGTAACTGTTGAGGCCTGATTTGTGATCTATTATGTGTTCAATTTTGGAGAAGGTAGCATGAGGTGCTGCGAAGAAGGTATATCCTTTTGTTTTAGGATAAAATGTTCTGTAGATATCTGTCAGATCCATTTGTTTCATAACTTCTGTTAGTTTCTCTATGTCCCAGTTTACTTTCTGTTTCCTTGATCTGTCCATTGGTGAAAGTAGTGTGTTGAAGTCTCCCACTATTATTGTGTGAGGTGTAATGTGTGCTTTGACCTTAACTAAAGTTTCTTTAATGAATGTGGCTGCCCTTGTATTTGGAGCATAGATATTCAGAATTGATAGTTCCTCTTGGAGGATGTTACCTTTGATGAGAATGAAGTGCCCCTCTTGTCTTTTTTGATGACTTTAGGTTGTAAGTCAATCTTATCATATAATAGGATGGCTACTTTAGCTTGTTTCTTCATACAATTTGCTTGGGAAATTGTTTTCCAGCCTTTCATTCTGAGGTAGTGTCTATCTTTTTCTCTGAGATGAGTTTCCTGTAAGCAGCAAAATGCTGGGTCTTGTATGTGTAGCCAGTTTGTTAGTCTATATCTTTTTATTGGGGAGATGAGACCGTTGATATTAACAGATATTAATTGTTGGTTCCTCTTATTTTTGTTGTTAAAGTTGGCATTCTGTTTTTGTGGCTGTCTTCTTTTAGGTTTATTGAGGGATTACTTTCTTGTTTTTTCTAGGGCAAGGTTCCCATTCTTGTATACTTTTTTTTCTGTTATTATCCTTTGAAGGGCTGGATTTGTGGAAAGGTAATATGTGAATTTGGTTTTGTCATGGAATACTTTTTTTTTCTCCATCTATGGTAATGGAGAGTTTGGCTGGGTATAGTAGCCGTGGCAGGAATTTGTGTTCTCTTAGAGTCTGTATAACATCTGTCCAGGCTCTTCTGGCTTTCATTGTCTCTGGTGAAAAATCTGGTGTAATTCTGATTGACTTGCTTTTAAAAGTTACTTGACCTTTTTCCCTTACTGCTTTTAGTATTCTCTCTTTATTTAGTGCATTTGTTGTTCTGATTATTATGTGTTGGGAGGAATTTCTTTTCTGGTCCAGTCTATTTGGAGTTCTGTATGCTTCTTGTATGTTCATGGGAATCTCTTTCTTTAGATTTGGGAAGTTTTCTTCAATAATTTTGTTGAACATATTTGCTGGTCCTTTGAGTTGAAAATCTTCATTCTGATCCACCCCTATTATCCGTAGGTTTGGTCTTCTCATTGTGTCCTCGATTTCCTGGATAATTTGAGTTAGGATCTTTTTGCATTTTCCATTTTCTTTGATTGTTGTGCCGATGTTCTCTATGGGATCTTTTGCACCTGAGATTCTCTCTTCCATCTCTTGTATTTTGTTGCTGATTCTCAAATCTATGGTTCCTGTTTTCTTTCCTAGGGATTCTATCTCCAGTGTTGCCTCACTTTGAGTTTTCTTTATTGTGTCTACTTCCCTTTTTAGTTCTAGTATGGTTTTGTTCATTTACATCACCTGTTTGGATGTGTTTTCCTCTTTTTTTGTAAGGACTTCTACCTGTTTGATTGCGTTTTCCTGTTTTTCTTTAAGGACTTGTACCTCTTTAGCAGTGTTCTCCTGTATTTCTTTAAGTGAGTTATTAAAGGCCTTCTTGATGTCCTCTACCATCATCAAGAGATATGCTTTTAAATCTGGGTCTAGGATTTCGGGTGTGTTGGGGTGCCCTGGACTAGGTGAAGTGGGAGTGCTGGGTTCTGATGATGGTGAGTGGTCTTGGTTCCTGTTAGTAAGATTCCTCCGTTTACCTTTCGCCATTTGGTATTCTCTGGAGCTAGTTGTTATAGTTGACTCTGTTTAGAGATTGTTCTTCTAGTGATTCTGTTACCGTCTATCAGCAGACCTGAGAGACAGACTCTCTCCTCTAAGTTTCAGTGCTCAGAGCTCTCTCTGCTGGCAAGCTCTCCTCTTACGGGGAAGGTGCTCAGAATATCTTGTGTTTGGACCTCCTCCTGGCTGAAGAAGTGGGCCCAAAACAGGACCTTTTCCAGAAGCTGTGTTGCTTGGCAGGTCCCAGAAGCTGTCAGCTTCTGTGGTGCACAGTCTCACCTGTGCAGACTAAGTTCCTAAGTTCGGTGGCGTCCCAGAACCAAGGTGGCACCCGCTGCTCCTGAGGCTGAGGCCTTCCCAAACAGGCAGATACCTGTCCTCTGGTTGGGAGGGTGGCTGGCTGTCTGCGGACCAAAAAAGGGTGCTGCCTCAGCAGTTCTTTGGCTCCGCGTGTCCCAGAAGTTCTCCGGTTCTGTGGTGCACCCTCTCACCTGTTCAGATTAATTTCCTAAGTTCGGCATAGTCCCTGAACCCCCACTATTTTAATTAAGGGTGCTGTAAACACTGAAGGTTTACTTATGGTATGGTAGAGATTTTTGGAATATATGCCCAGAAGTTGTATATATGAATATTCAGATAGATTATTTCCAATTTTGTGAAGAAATGCCATAATATTTTCCAGATTTTGGAACCTGGAAAACACTTTGCATTCCCACTAGCAAAGATAAAGTTTTCTTTTTATCTACATTTGCTCTAGCAGCTATTTTCACCTTACATTTTGGTCTCAACCATTCTCATTGGTTTAGGATGGAATCTAAGCGTGGTTTTGATTTGTGTTTCACTATAAATAAGGATGTTGAACATTTCTTTAGGTGATTCTCAGGCTTTTGAGATTCCTAAATTGAGAATTTTGTTTAGCTCTAGAGCTCATTTTTTCATTAGGGTGTTTGTTTTTCTGGAGTCTAGCTTCTTGAATTCTTTGTATATTTTGAATATTAGCCCTCGATCAGATGTAGGGTTAGTAATGATCTTTTCTCCATTACTAGGTTGCCATTGTGTCCTATTGACAGTGTCCTTTGCCTTACAGAACCTTTTCAGTTTCAGGAGGTCCATTCATTAATTGACCAAGATATGCTTTCAGACAGGAATATGGCACGACTGTCCTAAAAGAGGCTATGCCAGCAACTGAATGAGACAGATGTAGATATTTACAGCCAACCATTGGTCTAAACCCAGGAACCCCTATGGAACAGTTTGAGCAAAGACTGAAGAAACTGAAGGGAATTGCAACCCTATAGGAAGAACAACACCATGAAAAAACTAGATTTCCCAGAATTCTCAGGTACTAAGCCACCAACCAAAGAGCATACATGTACTAGTCCATAACCCCTACTATACATATGTAGCAGAGTATTGCATTGTCTGGCCTCAGTGCAATGAGGGTGTGTGCTTGTCCTGTGGAAGCTTTATGTCCCCAGAAAAGGGAAATTCTAGAGATGTGGGTGGGAGAGTAACCTTTTAGAGAGAGGAGGGAAGTGTGGTAGGGGCCTCATGGAGGGGGTATGCTGAAGGTGATCACATTTGAAATATAAATAAAAAAATAATTGGTAAAATGGATAGTATGACATAGTTTAGAATATCTTCAAAACAGGAGCATCAAAGTAATTGGATATAGGAAGATAAATTTAATTTTAGAGATTTTAGGTATGGTAGTCAAAATTCTTTAAAAAAAACTGAAATAATTGTGTGTGTGTGTGTGTGTGTGTTTGTAGAGGGATTTATACACTGTGGTTCAGCCCAGGTATTTAAAAATAGATGTCTATGGTCAGAAAGTCAAGCAATCCAATAGATCTTCTTTCCACAAGACTGAATTTCCCAGATGTTCTTCAGTGTGTGTTGGACTCTCAAAGAAATATACTCTAAAACCTTCAAAAGAACAAGCATACCTGTGAGAATGAAGACAAGCAGGCAAAAACCAAAGGGGTCTTCTATGTTCTTTACATAGGCTAGCACAAGAATATGTGGCCCAGAGTTAGGATAGGTTTTTAGACCTCAAATGAGGCAATGAGCCAAAAATCACTTATATCCAGTGCTTTTCACTTTTAGTTAATTCAATATTCAGTAAAGTTAAAACTAAGACTAGCACTCACAAAGGTAGAAGTCATATTAGTAATATGCCTGGCAATCTATCTCCTATATAACAACCAAATAGACAAGTAATAAAATTCAGACAAATAAGCTTTATCCAATAATAAAATATTGTGAAGACAAACAAGAGAATAGGTGTTGCAACACAGTTTAAACACAGTGTACACGTTTAAACAGGAGGTGGTATATTTATGCCCACCACTGACATGTTAACTCAGTGCCTGTTTTATGGTCAAAGTTGTCTATTTAGTGTGAAAATTTTACTCAGAAGTAATTTACGCCTCTAGCTGTCACCATAGCTTCAGTCTTATTATGATTTGAATATATAATATTTTTAGTAGGCTAATATATTTAAACAGTTGGTCTTCAGTTAGAGACAGTGTTTGGGAAGGTTATGGAACATTTAGGATTGTTTTTTTTACGAACATTTCTCATATTGTTATATAATGAATATTAGCACAAAATCCAATATATCTAGAAAAGAAAGAAAAAGAAGCTCAAGTCTAAGTGGATGAAGGAAGTCCATATAAAACCAGAGACACTGAAACTTATAGAGAAGAAAGTGGATTAAAGCCATTAAGATATGGGCACAGGGGGAAAATTATTGAACTGAAGAGCAATGGCTTGTGCTGTAAGATCAAGAATCCACAAACCGGACCTCAGAAAATTGCAAAGCTTCTGTAAGGCAAAAGATTCCGCCAATAAGACAAAAAGACCACAAATAGATTGGGAAAGGATCCTTACCCATCCTAAATCATATATGAGACTAATATCCAATATATATAAATAACTCAGGAAGATGAATTCCAAAAAATCAAATAACCCTATTAAAAATGGGGTACAGAGCTAAACAAAGAATTCTCAACTGAAGAATACAGAATGTACGAGAAGCAAAAAGATGTTTAACATCCTTAATCATCAGAGAGATACAAATCAAAACAACCTTGAGATTCCATCCACCTCACACCAGTCAGAATGGCTAAGATCAAAAATTCAGGTGTCAGTAGATGCTGGAAGGGATGTGGAGAAAGAGGAACACTCCTGCATTATTGGTGAGATTGCAAGCTGGTACAACCACTCTGGAAATCAGAGTGGTGGTTCCACAGAAAATTGAACATAGTAATACAGGAAGATCCAGCAATAATTCTCCTGGGCATATACCCAGAAGATGTTCCAACTTTTAATGAGGACACATGCTCCACTATGTTCATAGCAGCCTAATTTATAATAGCCAGAAGCTGGAATGTCTCACCTCCCAGGTCTCTAGTGCATTCTAGGGCATCCTTGAAACATCCTATTTCCTGAGTTTGCCTATTTCCATTATTTCTGCTGGCCCTCAAGACTTCAGTCTTTTTCCCTTATCCAATACCAGATCAGAATCCATCCCCCACTCTACCCCTTTCCACTTTTCCTCCCATGTTCTTCTTTCCCTCCCAACTTGTGGTTGATTTCTTCTTCCTCCCAATTAGGACCCAGGCGTCTTCACTTGGGTACTTCTGCTTGTTGAGCTCTTTGAGTTCCGTGGACTGTATCCTGTGTATTCTGTATTTTTTGTTGTTTGTTTGGTTTGGTTTTGTTTGGTTTTGGGTTTTTGGCTAATATCCATTTGTTAGTGAATACATACCATGAATGTTCTTTTGTGTCTGAGTTACCTCACTAACCATGGTATTTTCTAGTTCAATATGTTTGCGTATTATTCTCAGGATGTTATCATTTTGATTGTTTGTTTGTTTGTTTGCTTTGTTTTTTTTTTTTGTTGTTGTTGTTGGTGGTGGTTTTGATTTTTCTTTCTTTTTTTTTTATGTCCTCATTCTTAATAGCTAAGTATGTTATGCTCTGGGTCCACAGGAAACCCAGATGAGCCCCAAAATTACAAACTCTACTGAAACTCACCAAAAAGTCTTATTTTCAAGTTCAACCTTGGTTCGCCCAACTACCATTCACTTCATGAATGCTGGCAAGTGACTCTGAAACCAAAAAAACATTGGGTTTATATACAGTATAGGAATTGTGTAAATATTTACAGAAAAGGTGACTAGAAGGTGTAATAGTACTGAAGTGGGAGGGGGGTAATGAGTGTCTGTTCAAGGACTAACTTTATGGCCAGTTTTATCTGTCTGTGAGCTGACATCTGCTTACCTTTTACTTTTTCCATGGTATCCCTTGAGCTTGCTCTTTCTCTAAGGTCTCAAGGACAGGTACTTGAAGTTCTTTCTAGCAGGAGTTTTGGTTTTTGCAGACACAGAGGCAGAGAGAAAGTGTCCTCATTATGGGCCCTGTCATTGTAACTCTAGGGGAGTGAAAGACAGCCCAGTCTGTTGCAGGAGGATGCAGCACAGAAACCACCTGTATGCTATTTGTATAGCCGCAGGGGAAGGGGGAAGGAGGAAAGGAGGATGGGAGCCTCTGACTGTGCAACACTGAAGTCTCTCTAGTATCAGTAATCTGAGGTTTTCAAAATTCTCCCCTCTTTTTGGTGATGCTAGATGCCAATCTTGGACTCTTTATAGGCCCAAATCATCTGTGCTAAATGGTTTGTACTGGGACCTTGTACTGGCTAGTTTTGTTTCAACTTGACACAGCTGGAGTTATCACAGAGAAAGGATCTTCACTTAGGAAATGCCTCCATGAGATCCAACTGTAAGTCATTTTCTCAATTAGTGATCAAGGGGGAAAGGCCCCTTGTGGGTGGGACCATCTCAGGGCTGGTAGTCTTGGTTCTATGAGAAAGCAGGCTGAGCAAGCCAGGTGAGGCAAGCCAGTAAAGAACATCCCTCCATGGACTCTGAATCAGTTCCAGCTTCCTGACCTGCTTGAGTTCCAGTCCTGACTTCCTTCGTGATGAACAGCGGTATGGAAGTGTTAGCCGAATAAACCCATTCCTCCCCAACTTGCTTCTTGGTCATGATGTTTGTGCAGGAATAGAAATCCTGACTAAGACAGACCTCATCACCATCAGTTGAATAGTCCCTAATCTCTGCTTTATATACTGCGAAAGCTCTTTAATTATGCCTGGCCCAAATGGGAGCAGCAACAAAAAAACTTATAAGGGACCCTGTAATTGTGGAAATGAGAGTAGTTAACCATGGGGAATTATCAAATAGGGAATGATGCCAGATTTTGGAGTTTTCTTGTTCTCTTTGGCACCTCACTATGCTTTCTCTAACCTTAGCTAGTGATTCTTTGATGCCAGAGTGAATTACATAAAACCAACATTCTTTGAATACATCAACACACAAGCCTCCCTGATGCAGGAACACAAAGTCTAACCCTTGTCTGTTCTGTTCAACTACCTCAGCCAGGAAATCTACATTTCACTCTAGGTGTGCAATGGATTTTTCTAAGCATTTTCTGTCCTGATCTGTATCTAATTTAAGGCTGTATAGTTATTCTCTTACAATGTTAGGGCTGCTATCCCAGTGCCTACACCAGGTAGCCCTGCTCCCAAAATTATAGCCAACGTTAGGGAAATAGTTTCTCTCCTCTGTCCTTTGAGGTCTCCCCCAACATGCCCTATTAGGTTCTTCAGCACTATTTCCTCTGCATAATAGGTTATGCATGGCACCAATTGGACTAGAATAGAGAACTCCTTTGCAGTAAGGGAATTAAGAACCTCTCCATGCACACACAGAGTCAACCCTGTTGAACAGGCCCACCATGCCTGTTCGGGGGAAATAACCCATTTGGAATGCACCATGGGGGTATTTTGGTTACAAATATGTTGATGTGACAAGGGAACTTTTTCCAGGCAGGTCCCCTGTCCTGATATGGTCTGTATGGTTAAGGTTCTGCCTTCTTGGGACCGTATGCATGCAGTGTCTCTCTCGGACTCATTATATTTAGACATAAATCCAACACCTTCATAAAAAGGGTGTCTGGCATAATAACACAGCCAGCAGAAGATGGTTACATCTGATTGGGAAATGGTCAAAATCTGAAAGGTTTTTAGCATCATTGACCTGAGCAGATATACAGGGGCGGGGAGCCTGCTAGGGAAGGACTGGGAGGTCAACAAACACTGGTTTGAGAACAGACCTTGCCATAGGCTTCTCAGGGCAAGACTTCTTGGTATAGGTTTAGTGTTTGTCAGAATTCAGTTTGGTCCTACAGTCACATTCAGGGGGTTTACTATTGGTTTTATCAGTAGCCTAATTGTGAAAATGAGTTTGAGGTTTTTCCTCCCAAATAATATAAAATCGGAGGCCCCAAGGTTTCCCAGTTTCCCAGCCCTTTTCCTGCTTTCCTAGGCTGGTGAACTTAAGTTGATCTTCAGATTCCCTCCCCTGTCAGGTGACTGTGATAAGATATTCCTTTGATACCTTCCATCCCAATGTTTCACAACCCCAAAAAGCATAATAGAATTGTTCTGGGTCCCAATATGCCACAGTTCTCTTTTCCCCAGACATATAAAAAAGTATCCCTAAGTCTACATAGTGTATGAATGTTGTAAAGTCTGTTGGGTGTCAGGCCATGAGTTATCAGCCAGTCGGCACAGATCAAAAGTTAAATATGGAAACCATGACATCCCAAGTGGCTTTTCTTTATTAGCCAGTTGGGCCCAGTAACCCATTTCAGGATTCTCAATTGTCCTAGTCAAGTCATAAGGCTGCTTCGAGTTTTTGATCTCTGAATGGAGACATGGACTGGGAACAGCAGCACATGCAGTCATTAAAAACAGCAATCTTAGGACCTAGTTAATTTTAACATGGAGGGATGAATAGAACTCCAGCTCTTTTAATATTATGAAAAGTGATCATTGCAGAAAACAAGGATGAACCAGTTTTGTGATACCTCAGTTCTAGGATTGTCATAGACTTAATAAAAAAATGAAAATTTAGAACCAAATATGTAGAAACTAATGAGGGCAGGGGAAGGAGGGTTAGGGAGGATAGCCCACATCTGGCCAGATTTCCTCCTATGCTCTGGGCAGGTGGACTTGGGAGGGCTGCTAGCCCTCACGGCTTCTCTCCTGCCTTTCCATACCTGAATGTGTTCATTTTTTTCCTCCCCCTCCCATCACCCACCTAGTTCTCTCTCAATCTCTCTCTCTCTCTCTCTCTCTCTCTCTCTCTCTCTCTCTCTCTCTCTTTCTCTCTCTCTCTCTCTCTCTCTCTCTCTCTCTCTCTCTGTCTCTCTCTCTCTCTTTCTCTCTCTGCCTCTTGTGATTTCTTTCTTCTCCCTTACAAGTGTGATTGAAGCGTTCTCACTTGGACCCTTCCTGTTGTTAAGTTTCTTGAGTTCTGTGGATTGTATCCTAGGAAATCTGCACTTCTTTGGCTAATATCCTCTTATTACAGTTCATTTTACTTTGAGATTTTATTTGTATTCAAAACAAGAACAGTGTTACATTTATTATAAAAATGATAAAATGATGAATAGATTCACAAAAAGAAATCTTAGTAATTTAATGTTTATTTACTATGTCCTGGACGTTTTAATCATTATCATAGAGTATAAAATAAAATGTGAATGTGAGAAAGAAATTTAGAGAACGAATAGTAGGGTGAGGATGGAAGGTGTCAAAATTTGGGTTTTGTTGTTATGAAGAGACACTATGACCACAGTAATTCCTATAAAGGAAAAAACTTTGCTGGGGCTGACTTACAGTTTCAGAGGTTAATTTCATTATTGTATTGCCAAGAAGTATGATAGTTTTCAGGAAGATCTTTTGTTAGAGCCGAAGATGAAGCCAAGAGCTCCTAATCTTCATCCACAGGCAGCAAAAAGAGGCTGTCTACACACTGGCCAGACATGAGCATATATGATCTGAAAACCTGCCTCTAGTGACAGCCTTCCTTGATTGAGCAGCAGAGTAGAGCTGGCCCTAGATTTGGGGCTTTCTGATCAGCTGCCTGGTAGGCATGGGCATGGGAAACTTGGTCCTGCCTCTTGTTTGCTGTGCAGTGGTTTGGACAATGGAGAGAGCCCTTCCCTCCCTTTTACCCTCACCACCCTTGGCAGGAGAGCTGTCCCTGATGGGGTCATGAGCCCAGGAATAATGTCCCAATCACCTCTTGCAGCACTTGGGAGAGTAGGCCATGCACCTCATCTGAGCAGCAGGGAGGGAGGTGGCCCTGGTTTGGGGCGTTAATGGTGAGCATGCTCAGAGGGAGTGAGAACTAGAGACCTGGCACCATCCCTTACTTGCTGTAGCACTGTAGAGGATGGCCCCTCTACCTTGTCTGGGCACCACAGTAAAGTTGGCTTTGATGGCAGGGGCGCAAATGAGATAGCTCTGAGGGTATTGTAGCTTGAAAATTGTTTCTGCCCCTTGATGGCTGCAACTTTGGAAAGGGAAGCTTGGGAAGGGCAGGAAAGCTCTCCCAGATGGTGGTAGTATGGCAGAGCTGGTGGTCTGATTACCCAGATCCCTCTCAGGCCCAGATCCTGGGCTTTGAATTGCACCACCACAACATTGACCCCCATTGGTGAACTGCTGAAGTAGATTAAAATGGCCAGCCTACAGATCCCATACTATAGGATCTCCATGACAAAGGGCAACAAGAGGATATCTGAGAGGAGTTACAGTTATGCGTTTGTACTGATAGTATAGTAGAAGGCAGAGACCTCTTAAGACTCATTAAAATGTACAACTTGGAAACAAAGAAGTGTAGATAAAAGGGCACACTGTGGGATATACACTGTGACATTACAAATTCCACAATGAGATTCTTATTCTGTTGGGGTGGTTGCAATGGTAGAAGCAGGACACAAGGTGATGAGGAGATAAGTGGGACTGGGTGCATGATTTAAAACTCAGGAAGATCAAACAAAAAGTTTGAAAAAGAGTACCAACTTTTCAAAACATTATTCATTTCTATGTTAAAGGGAAAAATTCAAGCATACTCAAGGGTATATAACTATCTTCATAATATAAAAAAAAAATACTAACTTTTCTGACATCTAGGTTTCTACCCTAAAAATTGAACTATTATCATGTAAACATGACATTTTGTGAGTTAACTGATATTTTATTTTGAAGAGTTATAGTAAGCTATATGTTTAGAAATAAGTTAGATAGGTGCACATGTGTGTGCATGTGCATGTGTGTGCGTACACATACACACAAATACACACAAGCTTATACACTTAATCCTGGATATATGGTATATAAATCATGATTTTTTTTTTGTTTTTCAGGAAATGAGCAACTAAACTGAATTTTTTTAACATATTCTAATTTATTAATATTTTATTCTTCTTTCTCTTACAAAAATCTACGGTGTAGATACCTATATCCCAGCTAATAGTTTTCTTGTAAATATTTAAAACAATTCTTGCTGGTGTGGTAGTTAATACTCATAGCTACAGCCATACTTGGAAGACTAAGACATGAGGCCTTTGAGTTAAAAAAACAGCCTAAGGTAATTGTTGAGATTCTGTTTCAATACAGTAAAATATGCACAAATACTTCATTATTCAATATTTTAAATGTTAGCAAGATAAATATTTATGTTACTATTTTAATTTGTTTACATATGTGTGGTTCATAATAAGAATGTCAATGTTCAAATAAAATTTTCTTTACTGATTTTTATTTTGGGCGTATCAGGTTGCATAAACATTTTCAGAGTAGCAGAAGCCATATGAAACAAAGGCTTGAAACATCTGTTATTTCTCCTAAATTATACGTCCCTACTGAATATTCATAAAAGGAAGGAATATCTCAAGCTTAATTATTTAATCTTCAACTTTTGTTTTAAATTAATTTTATATATGCAGAAACATTGTCAGGATAGAGTTCTCATATAACATTTATCTATTTTGTCTTTAATAGTAGTACTTTAAATAACCATAGTACATTTCTGAAAGTAACATCACTACTATACTACTTGCTAAAGTATAAAATTATGGGGATTTCAGTAGTCCTTTTTCAGTAATATCATTGATATACCTAATGACTTTATTAATTTAACTTAATGTACAGCACCTTACATTCCAAGGAAGTCTTCTATTTTAGTTTTTACCTTGTAGTGATAAAATACTATGACATAAAGTGATTTATGGAAGATAGGGATTTTTATTTTATTTTATGATTTTTTTTATTTCTTTGCTTAATATTGAGGGATAGTTCACAATGGTAAGAGAGGCAGTGGGCAGGGATAGCAGCAAGGATAGAGATCACATCTCCTGCCACATCCAGAAAACAGAGAGGGAACTGGATGTGGGGAGATGTAATAAACTCTCAAAGCCTGTCTATATTGGCGAACTTTCTCCAGCAAGGCTTTAAGACATACAAGTTCCATAATCTTCTCAAACAGCACCACCTGGGATACTAATGTGTCTGAGGATTTGGGGAAGCCAAGAGTTCTTATATCTCAGACTATGGGGGAGCCAATAGTTCATATATCTGAACCTATGTGGGAAAAGTCTTTTTCAAATATCACATCCTTTAAAATGCATACCATTTCTAAATTATAATTTTATTCTTCCGTCCTTCCTTCCTTCCTTCCTTCTTTCCTTCTTTCCTTCTTTCAATTACTCAAGAAATATGAAGAATGTCTTTATGCCAGGATACAGCAAGAAAGTAAATCCATAGTCAGCTAAACTATATATAGACTAAACAAACTAGATATAGACCTTTATGTTATGGGCAGTAGAGATGGTTCAACTGGTGAAGTGTTTCCTGCCAACCCTGACAGCCTGAGTTTGACTCTTATGTCCTATATTGTAGAGAAATAAAAGTGACTTCTGATGTCATCTGACCTATACATGCACACCATGGCATTTCTTCACAGGCATATGTGTGTTCACATGCACACATACAAACACACACACACACCATCTCCACTACCACCCCCACCACCATATCACACGACACAACCAAGTGGGAGGGATGGAGAGAGAGATGAAGGAAAGGAGAGGGAGAGACAGAGACAGAGACAGACAGACAGACAGAAAGAGAGAAAGAGGAAGGGAGAGAATACTTTATTTTCTCTCTTTAAAAAATATATATTTTCCCAAAGGGGAAAATGGTCCATGATCAAGCACTTACCTTTGTCAAACCTCTAATCATTAATAGGTCTTTATGATATCTTGTTGAAATTCATAGCTATTATAAAACTCTAAAACTAGAAGAGTTTTATTATTTGTCTGTGTTTACAAAAGAGTATCTAAAGAGATGTCTTAGTAGTTAACTGAGATTGTTATTGAATCACAAGGACAGAGTTTGAATTTACAGCATCCATATTGTTCATAAAGAAACAATTTGGGCAATGGGTGTAGAGATATGATTCAAATTTAGAAGGGGATATTAGCAAGGCTATTGTTAGAGTTTGCTGGCTTCAAATATAGCTAAATCCTGGGATGTATAACTCCAGAGGAGAAACCCACCCCAACCTTCCTGGACTGCTTGGTTCATAACTCTTTCTCTTTGCACCCTCACAAAGTTCATATACACACACAGAAAGACACACACATACAATGCATACATACATATATATATATACATACACATAATACACACTATTTCGGATAATAAAGGACACAAGTTAAGGGCTTCTCAATGATCTTTCTGTTAAAATATAGTTAACAGCTAAAACATTTTATCACATAAGATATCTTATGGATATCTTCATTGTGGGAATAATCATATGTTATATTTTGCATTAATTTTAAATGCATCAATTCACATAATAAAATCAGACATCTTTTTTATTTTTTTAATATTTATTTATTTATTTATTTATTTATTTATTTATTTATTTATTTATTTATTTTGGTTTTGTGAGACAGATTTTCACTCTATAGCCTTGGCTGTCCTGGAACTCACTTTGTAGACCAGGCTGGCCAAGAACTCAGAAATCCACCTGCCTCTGCCTCCCATGTGCTGGGAATAAAGGCGTGCATAACCATGCCCAGCATAACATCAGACTATTTATTTAGTCTTCAATAACCTGCATGAAAAATGAAATAAAAAATCGTTATTAATGTTGTTTCGTGACAGTTAACATTTTAAATTAATCTAGTATTTAAGGTACAGATGGGAAACATATTCTCAGACAATTAACATCATGTTACAAAAGATTTTGTCTATAATTTCCAATATAAGAACTTCTAGACAAGACATCTTGTCTTAAAGAAATACTATTCTTCAAATGCAGCGATTGCTCAGTGGTTAGGAGTGATAGCCAGTACTCTTCCAGAGAAAACATTTTTTTCTCTACACATTCTTTGTAAGTGGAAATCATCCATGATTCCAGTTTCAGGGGGTCTGATCCAGGTACCAGACGTGTAATCTGGTGGTGGGGAGCTCTTAGAAACTCTAGAAAGTCCCAGAGAGCTGGGATGTGAGAGGCTCCCGGAACTCGGTGGTGATCTTAGACGAAATGCCCAACAGTGGGGAGATGGAACCTGGAAAGACCACCCCCAGTTAATAGACAGGGCACCTAGTGTCTCTAAAAACTACTGACTGAGACAGATGCAGATAATTACAGTTAATCATTGGACGCATACAGAAGAGTTAGAGAAAAGTTTGAAAGAACTGAAGAAGATGACAACCCCATAGGATTACCAAGAGTGTCAATTAACCCAAACTCCCAGGAAGATCTGAGAGACTAAGCCACCAGCCAAAGAGCATACTTGGGCTAGTCCATGGCCCCTGGCACATATGTACCAGAGTATTGCTTTTTCCAGCCCAGTGGGAAAGGATAGACTGAATCCTGGAGAGACTTGATGCATCAGGGATACTGGTGTGGGATATGTTGAGGTGAGATGGGGTGGGTGGATTGTGGAACACCCTCTCAGAGGAAATGGGGAAGAAGAATGTGTGGAAGAACTGTAAAAGTGGGATCAGGAGGTGGAATATTTGGGATGTAAATAAATTAAAATAAAATACAAACTTACTGCAACATCAATAGCTAGTCAAGTCATTGCTTTCTTCATACTTGTCAGCAGTGTTGATGTTATGAAAATTTTAGAGAGAATATGATTTCATCAAAAGTATCCGAGTCTCAAAGGAAAACATGCCAATTTTGGCATACTATTAATAACTCCAAAGATAAGCTAACATTTTAGTGTGGGCTTTAGAATGCTCATTGCAACATGCTTTCAAATAGTATTTTATTAATAAATATTTCACTAAGTTTTGAAATTACACTTTTATTTAGCAAATGCTGTCTATTTCAATGTTTTGTGTGACTCTGAATCTTATGTTGACTTCTATCCCATTGTCACTATTTTTTCTACAGTCTCATGCAACACTAAACAAATGAGAAATTAAAATTTTCACATCCGTACTTTTAAAAAAGGTTTTTGTTTCATAGCTCTTTTGACCTTAATGTTGAAACTTTGATGGTTTTCTCTATATTAGTTTCTGGTTTTGCCAATAAAGCATAATAATTAGGTTTACTTACCCAATAGTTAACTTAATTTTAATTTGTCTTTTCATATTTATCGTCTAGACATTCTAATCCAAAAGTTGTTAATCCAATCAAGACATGTTCATGCTTGCATCTCATGCAAATAAATATTATTTTTAATTTCCAGGTGCAGTATTTATAGTCAAGTGTTGGGACTGACTCTGGGTGAAGTTAACTGCCTTGTCAGCCAGAAGTCCTTACTTACAAAGTTTTGGCCTTAGTGGAAAAGTCCTATCTTAGTTGAGATTTCTCTGGGAAAAGTTGAGGCCTCTGTAGGAAAGTACTAGTCCCAGGTAAGAACAAATAACTATAGATCTTGTGGACAGGTACTTAGCAACCCACTCTGTTCTGTTCCTCCTGCTGAACTTTTTTTACCTAGTCAATATCCTGCTTTGGGGAACAGGTGTATTAACCCACAAACAAAGTGATTTTGCATTATTTTCACTCCCTATTTCCTGTTTCCATGGGTATAAAACCTGCCTGGGAAAAACAAAATTTGTCAGCTTGAACAGGTTTTTTTCTTTTGTTTTTTTTTTTGTTTTTTTTTTTGTTTTGTTTTTTTTCTTTTTTCTTTTTTTTTTTGTCTTGCTGTCCATTCTTTGTGTTTCTTGTTCCCCATTCTCTCCTCAGGTGGTTTCTCAGACCCTGTTCGAATTTTTAATGGGTCAGGAAAGTCGAGATCCTAGAATGCTCATGGTAAAAAGAAATTCTAACTCGAGACTCGAGCCCCGGGCTACCTTGCCAGCAGAGTCTTGCCCATCACCCGCAAGGGCCCACACGGGACTCCCCACGGGACCCTAAGACCTCTGGTGAGTGGACCACAGTGCCTGCCCCAATCCAATCGCGCGGAACTCGAGACTGCGGTACATAGGGAAGCAGGCTACCCGGGCCTGATCTGGGGCACAAGTCCCTTCCGCTCGACTGGAGACTCGAGCCCCGGGCTACCTTGCCAGCAGAGTCTTGCCCAACACCCGCAAGGGCCCACACGGGACTCCCCACGGAACCCTAAGACCTCTGGTGAGTGGACCACAATGCCTGCCCCAATCCAATCGCGCGGAACTTGAGACTGCGGTACATAGGGAAGCAGGCTACCCGGGCCTGATCTGGGGCACAAGTCCCTTCCGCTCGACTCGAGACTCAAGCCCCGGGCTACCTTGCCAGCAGAGTCTTGCCCAACACCCGCAAGGGCCCACACGGGACTCCCCACGGGACCCTAAGACCTCTGGTGAGTGGATCACAGTGCCTGCCCCAATCCAATCGCGCCGAACTTGAGACTGTGGTACATAGGGAAGCAGGCTACCCGGGCTTGATCTGGGGCACAAACCCCTTCCACTCCACTCGAGCCCCGGGCTACCTTGCCAGCTGAGTCGCCTGACACCCGCAAGGGCCCACACAGGATTCCACACGTGATCCTAAGACCTCTAGTGAGTGGAACACAACTTCTGCCAGGAGTCTGGTTCGAACACCAGATATCTGGGTACCTGCCTTGCAAGAAGAGAGCTTGCCTGCAGAGAATACTCTGCCCACTGAAACTAAGGAGAGTGCTACCCTCCAGGTCTGCTCATAGAGGCTAACAGAGTCACCTGAAGAACAAGCTCTTAACAGTGACAACTAAAACAGCTAGCTTCAGAGATTACCAGATGGCGAAAGGCAAACGTAAGAATCCTACTAACAGAAATCAAGACCACTCACCATCATCAGAACGCAGCACTCCCACCCCACCTAGTCCTGGGCACCCCAACACAACCGAAAATCTAGACCCAGATTTAAAAACATTTCTCATGATGATGATAGAGGACATCAAGAAGGACTTTCATAAGTCACTTAAAGTTTTACAGGAGAGCACTGCTAAAGAGTTACAGGCTCTTAAAGAAAAGCAGGAAAACACAGCCAAACAGGTGATGGAAATGAACAAAACCATACTAGAACTAAAAGGGGAAGTAGACACAATAAAGAAAACCCAAAGTGAGGCAACGCTGGAGATAGAAGCCCTAGGAAAGAGATCTGGAACCATAGATGCGAGCATCAGCAACAGAATACAAGAAATGGAAGAGAGAATCTCAGGTGCAGAAGATTCCATAGAGAACATCGACACAACAGTCAAAGAAAATACAAAATGCAAAAGGATCCTAACTCAAAACATCCAGGTAATCCAGGACACAATGAGAAGACCAAACCTACGGATAATAGGAATTGATGAGAATGAAGATTTTCAACTTAAAGGGCCAGCTAATATCTTCAACAAAATAATAGAAGAAAACTTCCCAAACATAAAAAAAGAGATGCCCATGATCATACAAGAAGCATACAGAACTCCAAATAGACTGGACCAGAAAAGAAATTCCTCCCGACACATAATAATCAGAACAACAAATGCACTAAATAAAGATAGAATATTAAAAGCAGTAAGAAAGAAAGGTCAAGTAACATATAAAGGAAGGCCTATCAGAATTACACCAGACTTTTCATCAGAGACTATGAAAGCCAGAAGAGCCTGGACAGATGTTATACAGACACTAAGAGAACACAAATGCCAGCCCAGGCTACTATACCCGGCCAAACTCTCAATTACCATAGATGGAGAAACCAAAGTATTCCACGACAAAACCAAGTTCACACAATATCTTTCCACGAATCCAGCCCTTCAAAGGATAATAACAGAAAAGAAGCAATACAAGGACGGAAATCACGCCCTAGAACAACCAAGAAAGTAATCATTCAACAAACCAAAAAGAAGACAGCCACAAGAACAGAATGCCAACTCTAACAACAAAAATAAAAGAAAGCAACAATTACTTTTCCTTAATATCTCTTAATATCAATGGACTCAATTCCCCAATAACAAGACATAGACTAACAGACTGGCTACACAAACAGGACCCAACATTCTGCTGCTTACAGGAAACCCATCTCAGGGAAAAAGACAGACACTACCTCAGAGTGAAAGGCTGGAAAACAATTTTCCAAGCAAATGGACTGAAAAAACAAGCTGGAGTAGCTATTTTAATATCGGATAAAATCGACTTCCAACCCAAAGTTATCAAAAAAGACAAGGAGGGACACTTCATACTCATTAAAGGTAAAATCCTCCAAGAGGAACTCTCAATTCTGAATATCTACGCACCAAATGCAAGGGCAGCCACATTCATTAGAGACACTTTAGTTAAGCTCAAAGCATACATTGCACCTCACACAATAATAGTGGGAGACTTCAACACACCACTTTCTTCAAAGGACAGATCGTGGAAACAGAAACTAAACAGGGACACAGTGAAACTAACAGAAGTTATGAAACAAATGGACCTGACAGATATCTACAGAACATTTTATCCTAAAACAAAAGGATATACCTTCTTCTCAGCACCTCACGGGACCTTCTCCAAAATTGACCATATAATTGGTCACAAAACAGGCCTCAATAGATACAAAAATATTGAAATTGTCCCATGTATCCTATCAGACCACCATGGCCTAAGACTGATCTTCAATAACAACATAAATAATGGAAAGCCAACATTCACGTGGAAACTGAATAACACTCTTCTCAATGATACCTTGGTCAAGGAAGGAATAAAGAAAGAAATTAAAGACTTTTTAGAGTTTAATGAAAATGAAGCCACAACGTACCCAAACCTATGGGACACAATGAAAGCATTTCTAAGAGGGAAACTCATAGCGCTGAGTGCCTCCAAGAAGAAACGGGAGACAGCACATACTAGCAGCTTGACAACACATCTAAAAGCCCTAGAAAAAAAGGAAGCAAATTCACCCAAGAGGAGTAGACGGCAGGAAATAATCAAACTCAGGGGTGAAATCAACCAAGTGGAAACAAGAAGAACTATTCAAAGAATTAACCAAACGAGGAGTTGGTTCTTTGAGAAAATCAACAAGATAGATAAACCCTTAGCTAGACTCACTAAAGGGCACAGGGACAAAATCCTAATTAACAAAATCAGAAATGAAAAGGGAGACATAACAACAGATCCTGAAGAAATCCAAAACACCATCAGATCCTTCTACAAAAGGCTATACTCAACAAAACTGGAAAACCTGGACGAAATGGACAAATTTCTGGACAGATACCAGGTACCAAAGTTGAATCAGGATCAAGTTGACCATCTAAACAGTCCCATATCACCTAAAGAAATAGAAGCAGTTATTAATAGTCTCCCAACCAAAAAAAGCCCAGGACCAGATGGGTTTAGTGCAGAGTTCTACCAGACCTTCAAAGAAGATCTAATTCCAATTCTGCACAAACTATTTCACAAAATAGAAGTAGAAGGTACTCTACCCAACTCATTTTATGAAGCCACTATTACTCTGATACGTATACCACAGAAAGACCCAACAAAGATAGAGAACTTCAGACCAATTTCTCTTATGAATATCGATGCAAAAATCCTCAATAAAATTCTCGCTAACCGAATCCAAGAACACATTAAAGCAATCATCCATCCTGACCAAGTAGGTTTTATTCCAGGGATGCAGGGATGGTTTAATATACGAAAATCCATCAATGTAATCCATTATATAAACAAACTCAAAGACAAAAACCACATGATCATCTCGTTAGATGCAGAAAAAGCATTTGACAAGATCCAACACCCATTCATGATAAAAGTTTTGGAAAGATCAGGAATTCAAGGCCCACACCTAAACATGATAAAAGCAGTCTACAGCAAACCAGTAGCCAACATCAAAGTAAATGGAGAGAAGCTGGAAGCAATCCCACTAAAATCAGGGACTAGACAAGGCTGCCCACTTTCTCCCTACCTTTTCAACATAGTACTTGAAGTATTAGCCAGAGCAATTCGACAACAAAAGGAGATCAAGGGGATACAAATTGGAAAAGAGGAAGTCAAAATATCACTTTTTGCAGATGATATGATAGTATATATAAGTGACCCTAAAAATTCTACCAGAGAACTCCTAAACCTGATAAACAGCTTCGGTGAAGTAGCTGGATATAAAATAAACTCAAACAAGTCAATGGCCTTTCTCTATACAAAGAATAAACAGGCTGAGAAGGAAATTAGGGAAACAACACCCTTCTCAATAGTCACAAATAATATAAAATATCTTGGCGTGACTCTAACTAAGGAAGTGAAAGATCTGTATGATAAAAACTTCAAATCTCTGAAGAAAGAAATTAAGGAAGATCTCAGAAGATGGAAAGATCTCCCATGCTCATGGATTGGCAGGATCAACATTGTAAAAATGGCTATCTTGCCAAAAGCAATCTACAGATTCAATGCAATCCCCATCAAAATTCCAACTCAATTCTTCAACGAATTGGAAGGAGCCATTTGCAAATTTGTCTGGAATAACAAAAAACCTAGGATAGCAAAAAGTCTTCTCAAGGATAAAAGAACTTCTGGCGGAATCACCATGCCAGACCTAAAGCTTTACTACAGAGCAATTGTGATAAAAACTGCATGGTACTGGTATAGAGACAGACAAGTAGACCAATGGAATAGAATTGAAGACCCAGAAATGAACCCACACACCTATGGTCACTTGATCTTCGACAAGGGAGCTAAAACCATCCAGTGGAAGAAAGACAGCATTTTCAACAATTGGTGCTGGCACAACTGGTTGTTATCGTGTAGAAGAATGCGAATCGATCCATACTTATCTCCTTGTACTAAGGTCAAATCTAAGTGGATCAAGGAACTTCACATAAAACCAGAGACACTGAAACTTATAGAGGAGAAAGTGGGGAAAAGCCTTGAAGATATGGGCACAGGGGAAAAATTCCTGAACAGAACAGCAATGGCTTGTGCTGTAAGATCGAGAATCGACAAATGGGACCTAATGAAACTCCAAAGTTTCTGCAAGGCAAAAGACACCGTCAATAAGACAAAAAGACCACCAACAGATTGGGAAAGGATCTTTACCTATCCTAAATCAGATAGGGGACTAATATCCAACATATATAAAGAACTCAAGAAGGTGGACTTCAGAAAATCAAATAACCCCATTAAAAAATGGGGCTCAGAACTGAACAAAGAATTCTCACCTGAGGAATACCGAATGGCAGAGAAGCACTTGAAAAAATGTTCAACATCCTTAATCATCAGGGAAATGCAAATCAAAACAACCCTGAGATTCCACCTCACACCAGTCAGAATGGCTAAGATCAAAAATTCAGGTGACAGCAGATGCTGGCGAGGATGTGGAGAAAGAGGAACACTCCTCCTTTGTTGGTGGGAGTGCAGGCTTGTACAACCACTCTGGAAATCAGTCTGGCGGTTCCTCAGAAAACTGGACATAGTACTACCGGAGGATCCAGCAATACCTCTCCTGGGCATATATCCAGAAGATGCCCCAACTGGTAAGAAGGACACATGCTCCACTATGTGCATAGCAGCCTTATTTATAATAGCCAGAAGCTGGAAAGAACCTAGATGCCCCTCAACAGAGGAATGGATACAGAAAATGTGATACATCTACACAATGGAGTACTACTCAGCTATTAAAAAGAATGAATTTATGAAATTCCTAGCCAAATGGATGGAACTGGAGGGCATCATCCTGAGTGAGGTAACACATTCACAAAGAAACTCACACAATATGTATTCACTGATAAGTGGATATTAGCCCCAAACCTAGGATACCCAAGATATAAGATATAATTTGCTAAACACATGGAACTCAAGAAGAATGAAGACTGAAGTGTGGACACTATGCCCCTCCTTAGATTTGGGAACAAAACACCCATGGAAGGAGTTACAGAGACGGAGTTTGGAGCTGAGATGAAAGGATGGACCATGTAGAGACTGCCATATCCAGGGATCCACCCCATAATCAGCATCCAAACGCTGACACCATTGCATACACTAGCAAGATTTTATTGAAAGGACGCAGATGTAGCTGTCTCTTGTGAGACTATGCCGGGGCCCAGCAAACACAGAAGTGGATGCTCACAGTCAGCTAATGGATGGATCATAGGGCTCCCAATGGAGGAGCTAGAGAAAGTAGCCAAGGAGCTAAAGGGATCTGCAACCCTATAGGTGGAACAATATTATGAACTAACCAGTACCCCGGAGCTCTTGACTCTAGCTGCATATATATCAAAAGATGGCCTAGTCGGCCATCACTGGAAAGAGAGGCCCATTGGACTTGCAAACTTTATATGCCCCAGTACAGGGGAACACCAGGGCCAAAAAGGGGGAGTGGGTGGGCAGGGGAGTGGGGGTGGGTGGATATGGGGGACTTTTGGTATAGCATTGGAAATGTAAATGAGTTAAATACCTAATAAGAAATGGAAAAAAATAAAAAAAAAAGATTAAAAAAAAAAAAAGAAAATTCTCAGAGAACTAATATTTAACCAAGACGGAAATCCTTCAAATTTCCATCTAAACTTATGGATGAAACTATAGAATGTAATGCCAAGTGAAAGAATCCAGACACAGACAAATAAACTTTGTGTGATTTTACTTCTATGTCAGACCTAAAATGCCTAACACATAGAAACTGAAAGCCGAATGACAATTGCCAGAGATTGGTTAAAGCTGTCAAGTGCACTGCCCCAGGCTGCAAGAACTTCTCACACTCATCACTCTCCAGAATAAAAGGATACTTTGCTATGATTTCATGTGATCTTGCTCTCAAAATACATTTTTTAAAAAAAAAAAATACTCTTTTGGCTTATTTCCTGTGTTTGAAAACTATGGTATTGCATGGATTGTGGGAAACAGAAGTTAACATTAAAGTTAGCAACACTAACTGTGAATGAAGAGATGGAATGAGCAGAATAAAGGCATTGACATTGTAAAAAAAAAAAAAAAGAAATTCTAAATGTTACTGAAGGACTCACCCATCACTAAGCTCAAAGAAAAAAAATTACCCTAATTCCTTCCAGATCTGTGTCTAATGAACATTAAGATATTTTTCTAACGCATGCAGAATATAAAAATTTCTTCAACTTATTAAAAACATTGTAGGAATTTGGCGAGCATATTGATGATTTTAATTCTTACACATCATTGTCATTCACAAAGCACAATTTAAAAAATAAGAATCTGTTGAATAATGCCTTGCTAAGTAGTGTAAGAGATAGCATAAGATTTTAAAATTTGAAAAAAAAGTGATTCAAAAAGCTTTAGTGTAGTAACCAATGGATTTAAATATTAGTATTATAAAAACACAATCAGTATAAAAATCAAATCCATTTTACTTCCAGTCATCTACCATCTCTAATTATTATTTCAGGCACTGAAATTCAGCATGTCATCTAATCCCAGATGCATAAAATAAAGACTATAATATCTTAAAATAGTATTGATGTATATGAGATACAGAATCTATATTAAGTAAATTGTTACTTCACTTGTGTTGATTTTATTAAGGCAATATTTTCTGATAGCAATCATACTTATTTTTATACTTTAGTAATTTTAATAAACAGTTATTTAATTTTCAAATTCGTAATGTCAGTTTTGAATTGATTTACCAAATCAGTTGAATTGTAAATATTTACCAATATTGGAATAATGTTTACATTATTATATTAGTTATTTCATAGTTGGAATGAACACATATCTGTAAAGAGATGGTCTCTTAGAAAAGACAGATGTTATAACTCTAACAACAAATTTGTTCTTATTCTTAAGTGGAGAAAACGTATTTACTAAGTTTCATAAAAATATGGTTTCCTCTTCATTCTCTTCCAGACAAAATGGTGTTGAACATAAGAATTCAAGAGACTGTGGTAGCACAAATGAAACCTGTACAAGTTCAGGATAGATGAGATCCCAACACTTAGATGGGGAAATGGACATAGACTCTGTTCTAAATTAAGACCCTCAGGCATATGAAAGAACATTTTTTTTTTCTGATGGAATATTGCTGTGCATATCAACCAAATTCCAGAGTTGACTAATACCTACAGATAGTTGAGCAACACATGTTATTTTTGTGGACTTCTTTGATGTTGTTTGTTTTGGCTTTCTCTCTCTCTCTCTCTCTCTCTCTCTCTCTCTCTTTCTCTCTCTCTATTTCTCTCTGTCTCTGTGTGTGTGTGTGTGTGTGTATGAGTGTGTGTTGTGTGTGTGTGTATGTGTGTGTGTGTGTGTGTGTGTGTGTGTGTGTGTGTGTGATTTTCTGAGGCTTTTTGATTTCATGATTTTTTGTTGTTGTTGATTCAGGCTTTTTTGCTTTTTTTCATTTAGAAAGAGAAAGAAAAAGAGAGAGAAAGAAAGAGAAAGAACATTAAATTGGGTGGATATGATGGTTGGAAAAAATCTGGGAGGTATTCAGGGATGGGACACATGCTCAAAATATATTGTATGAAAAATTGTTAATAATAATAATAATACAAATTACCTTATCATAATCTCTCTCTCACACACATACAATACACATGTAGTTATGTGTACCTTTTTAAATTCCCACAAATCATGTTGCAAAAAAACCTCTTAAGTTCTTAGAGCAGCAACAAGGCAGTTCATCTCATTTTTTGACTTACCATATTATCCCTCCAAAACTACAGTAAATTCTGTTATTGAAACTCTTTGTTCAAATTAATGAGCTTTATTTTCGTTCAGACATAATTATCTCTATAAACTGGGCTTAGAAAAAAAAGCATAATATATGTAACAGGATACGGTGTTGTCTTAGTCAGGGTTTTTATTCCTGGACAGAACATCATGACCACGAAGCAACTTGGGGAGGAAGGTGGGATTTATTGGCTTACATCACCAAAGAGGTCAGGTATGGAACTCAAACAGATCAGGATTCAGAAGCTGATGCAGCGGCCATGGAGGGATGTTCTTTACTGTCTTGCTTCCCCTGGATTGCTCAGCCTGCTCTCTTATAGAACCCAAGACTACCAGCCCAGAGATGGTCCCACCCACAAAGGGCCTTCCCACCTTGTTCATTAATTGAGAACATGCCTCAGAGTTGGATCTCATGGAGGCATTTCCTCAACTGAAGCTCCTTTCTCTGTGATAACCCCAGCTGTGTCAAGTTGACATAAAACTAGCCAGTACAGGTGTATATACTATAAAATCTGCAAGATAATATGTTTTTTCAAGGGTTGGAGATTTCTAAAGATATTTTGGTTACTTTGGATTTGTAAGAACTTGACTGAATATTATAAAATTATTTACCACAACATCTTATCTTCTCAGGGTACACTTAAGATGTGAGTCAAACTCTATAAAGTAGAGAGCATATCAAATACTTGAAATAGTTTAAAGCACAGCACGATCAACTTGAGTTTTCCAGCAAACAGAAATGAATTCTTTTAAACTGACTTGGCTTTTATTTTATTTAATTTTATTGAATTTGGAAAAAAAATATTTTCAGAAAGAAGGTGTTTATCATTAATCCCCTTGAGTTAAGGCAACATTAAATGGAGAATGGAGGCTAGAAAATGTAAGACATATTGAGAGAATTTGGATGTCTGTGGACAAAACATTTCATTGTGCATACATTTTATGTTTTTTTTAACATCTTATGTTCATATTTTTAATCACAAAGTCACAAGTCCTTGAAATGGAACTTTGTACAATGAAGTTCATACCAAAAATATATATGTTGAATTTGTTTAAAACTAAAATTAGCACACCTTAGAATTGGGAATGATTAAAAAGCTTTCTGAACTCTGTATGTTTTACATTCGCCAATGATACTAGTGTTGATGAAACATGGTCAAACTTTTCAGATACATTAACTTTATATATGATGTTACAGCTATGGTCCAGTGAAACTAGGTTACCTCTTGGGCCAGTCATAAAATTTGGTGGCAATGTCTAATTTTTCTAAATTTAATATATGAAAGATGCAATACTAAGACAGTCTTTAAGAACAGCTGAGACCAGAACTGTGTGACAGAGTTTGAATCCTGGCAAAGAAGCCCCAAGAGGCTGTTGCATGAAGTTATGAAGGTAAAGTTTAAGCTACTGTAAAGATTCCAGAGTATTAGAAATGCCAGGATGATGGGACATGATCTAATGTCTGGACAAGGACATCTGAAGGTGAGAAACGGAATCTGTTTAAATGATGAGAAAATGTGTGTGCTGAAGATAGCATATGAAGAGGAATTGGGACACCAAAGCTGATATCTCCATGAGAAGCCCCAGAAATGGAGGATTTCATTTCTCTGCTTGATTTTGGCTTTTTGTATAGTCATCACTTGCTATTCCTATATATTTATTTTTATTTTGTGATAATAACTTTTACATTATTCTATTATGCATAGCAATAACATAATTTTCTGCAAGATATCACAATACATTTTTTGATGTGGTAAAATTTTTAAAGACTATGAGGACTTTTAAAGTTGAACTGTATTTTGCATTATTAAACACACAGAGAACTTTGGAAATAAGGGTTGGTAGGTTATGTCTAAAACATAATGTGATGTGTCTATGTGACAGGTTAAAAATGAATGAAGCTGTGATGGTTAATGTTATATACTTAAAACAATATAGAATTGCCTGGGAGGGAAATCTGAATGAAGGATTGTCTATACTACTTAGTCTGTGAGCATGGTTGTGGGCCTGCATCTTGATTACTTTTAATTTCTACGGGAAGAACTTCCCTTGTTGTGGCACCATTATTTACGATGGGGATTCTGGAGTGTATGAGAATAAAGAAAGCAAATTAAGCTCTAGTAACCATACACGCATCAATTCCTTGATGTCTACTCTTGACTTGTGTCAAGTTTCTGCTAATTCCTGTTGCACTGATGCCCCAACAGTGATGGACTATAGTCTGAATTTGTGTGTAAAATAAACCTTCATGCACCTTGTTTAGGCCAGGATACCTACAGAAAGTTATAAGGTGCTAACCTTCTTAATGCAGTTCATGCTTGCCTCAACTTTCAATACTACTGCATTTTCTCTTCCTCAGTGCTAGTTTTTTTATAAGCCTAATATAATATGACTGAATAAATTTTCTTTTCATTTTTAAAACACATTTTTTATTATTATCATTATCATTATTATTATTATTATTATTATTATTATTATTATTATATTACTACTACTACTACTACTACTACTACTATTATTATTATTATGTGGTAACATATCTGATCTAGAGCACATGTGGAAGTCAGAGCATCACTTTGCTGAATGCAGTTCCCTCTTTAGATTCATGTATGTTCTGAGAATGGAATGAAGGCCATCACAATTGCTTAGCAAGTGCTTTATTTGTTTAGCATCTCATTAACCTTCCATTTTGTGTTTCTTTGTTTTTGTTATTGTTTTTGTTTTTGTTTTGTTGTTGTTATTGTTTTGGACTCAGAACCTCCCTATGTAGCTCAGCATTGCATTGAACTTACACTCATCCTTCTGTCTTTCATGTACATAGTTAGTAGGTATGCATTATCATGAGCAGTGAAGTTCATTATTTCTATGCTCTATCTGGTCCACCGTGAACATTCAGTACTTGGTATTCCATGTGAGCTACAATGGCATACTAACTTGCCTTAGTTAGGGATTGTATTTAGGTGATAAGACATCATGAACAACATCAACTGAAAGAGAAAATGGTTTGGTTCATAGTTCAGTTTGTAATTCATCATACATGAAAGTCACACCAGAAACCCTAGACTGGAATTTGGAGCAGGTAAGACCTGAAGTAGTGGACATGTAGGAAAATTGCATACTGTCATATTCCCCATGTTTTGATTAGCCTACTTTTTTTTATAGCATCCAGTACCATCAGTCCAGAGCTGATACTGCCAACTGGGATATCCTTCCATAGCGATCATTAATTAATAAAATTCAAGAAAGCCTTTTCCAGGCAAAAGTTTGGTGGGGTTATTTTCTCAATTGAAATTCAATATTCTCAAATGGCTCAGGCTTGTGTGAAGTTGATATTGAATTAGACAGCAGAGGACTTTAATGAATACAGCCATAGGCATGATGTGTTAAGGGTAAGAAATATTGTCTTGGACTTATCCTTAACAGAAGGCTTGCAGCTGTGGAAGTAGATTTGGTAGAGTACTTTATTCTCTTGCATGAATCCTTGGGTTTGATCTCTAAAACTGCATCAAGTAGGGCATTTCTTTAATTCTAGCTGTTCTGAAAACAAAAGCAGGAGGATCAGTGGTTCATAGTCATATTGAGCTATTAAGTGAGATAAAGACAGTCTGAACTATATGGAATATGTCTCAAAAGCAAGTAAGGATTATAATACTATATAATACCAACACACAAACAAAAGCAAGCTCTATCACATGAGACTGTGACTCTCTCAGTTTTATTTAAGCCTCCCCTTACATAATCCAATGGCCCTACCATCAATCTCTATCCACAGTTATCCAGTGGACCTCATGGCTCTACATGTCTAGGGTGTAATTTATTTTTTTTTTCCATTTTTTATTAGGTATTTAGCTCATTTACATTTCCAATGTTATACCAAAGTCCCCCATACCCACCCACCCCAACTCCCCTACCGACCTACTCTCCCTTTTTGGCCCTGGCATTCCCCTGTACAGGGGCATATAAAGTTTTCAAGTCCAATGGGCCTCTCTTTGCAGTGATGGCCGACTAGACCATCTTTTGATACATATGCAGCTTGAGACAAGAACTCCGGGGTACTGCTTAGTTCATATTGTTGTTACTCCTATAGGGTTGAAGTTCCCTTAGTTCCTGGGGTGCTTTCTCTAGTTCCTCCATTTGGGGGCCCTGTGGTCCATTCAATAGCTGACTGTGAGCATCTACTTCTATATTTGCTAGGCCCTGGCATAGTTTCAGAAGAGACAGCTATATCTGGGTCCTTTCAGCAAAATCTTGCTAGTGTATGCAATGGTGTCAGCATTTGGAAGCTGATCATGGGATGAATCTCTGGATATGGCAATCACTAGATGGTCCATCCTTTCGTCACACTTCCAAATTTTGTCTCTGTAACTCCTTCCATGGGTGTTTCGTTACCGTATTCTAAGAAGGGCAAAGTGTCCACACTTTGGTCTTGTTCTCTTGAGTTTAATGTTTTTAGCAAATTATATCTTATATCGGGTATCCTAAGGTTCTGGGCTAATATCCACTTATCACTGAGAACATATTGTGAGAGTTCATTTGTGATTGGGTTACCTCACTCAGGATGATGCCCTCAAGGTCCATCTATTTGACTAGGAATTTCATAAATATATTCTTTTTAATAGCTGAGTAGTACTCCCTTGTATAAATGTACCACATTTCCTGTATCCATTCCTCTGTTGAGGGGCATCTGGGTTCTTTCCAGCTTCTGGCTATTATAAATAAGGCTGCTATGAACATAGTGAAGCATGTGTCCTTCTTAACGCTTGGGGCATTTCTGAATATATGCCCAGAAGAGGTATTGCTGGATCTTCTGGTAGTACTATGTCCAATTTTCTGAGGAACCGCCAGAGTGATTTCCAGAGTGGTTGTACAAGCTTGCAATCCCACCAACAACGGAGGAGTGTTCCTCTTTCTCCACGTCCAAGCCAGCATCTGCTGTCACCTGAATTTTTCATCTTAGCCATTCTGATTTGTGTGAGGTGGAATCTCAGTTTTGTTTTGATTTGCATTTCCCTGATGATTAAGGATGTTAAACAGTTTTTCAGGTGCTTCTCTGCCATTCGGTATTCCTCGGGTGAGAAATCTTTGTTCAGGTCTGAGCCCCATTTTTAATGGGGTTTTTTGATTTTATAAGGTGTAATTTATTTGGCTAGTGTCTCTAATTCACCTAATTTGTGGAAGACTAGCAGATTTCATACTTTGGTTATGAGGCACCTCTTTTTAGTACATTCAACTCAAACTTCCTTTCAATTGATAGATAAAGCAAAGTACTTTTCCCTATTATTTAAATGTGTGTGTGTGTGTGTGTGTGTGTGTGTGTGTCTGTGTGTCTGTGTGTCTGTGTGTCTTGGTATGTACATGCGTATTTAAGTAAATGCACCTGCCCACAGGTGCCAGAGGCCTCCTGAAGCTCAAGCTAAAGGTGACTGTGAGCTACCCAAAGTGAGTCCTGTGCAAGAGCAATACTCACTCCTCATTACTGACCACTCTGAACTCAAAGTGCTTTTATTCCCTGGCAACTTAATCATGCCCCTAAGTATAACTCTTAAATTATTTTTGTTTGGAGAAATTCTTTTTATAGTTTCTGGTACTGATAGTCCTTGTACTTCTGATATTGCTCATGATTCAGTCTCCAAAGTACAGGATTCATAAAGATAAACTACTGGTTCCAGTAATTTCCTATTTTCAGACAGGTTGTCATATAGCCTAGGCTGGCCCCAACTTAGTATGTAACCAAGGATAACTTGGAGCTTCTAATCCTTCCAATACAAACTTGTTCCGTGCACACCATTCTATTTTTTGAAATTACCCATAGAGTAAATATTATTTTTTGTCAAATTTCTCTTTATAAAAGTTCAATTCAACTAAAGACTATGCCATGAATATTCGACCTGTTTTGTAATCATGTAAAGAATTCCTTGACAAACTATATAAATCTGTTCCGTGACAGTTAGGACCTCTATTCTATATCATGAAAGAAATATCTGTGCAGAGGGGATTTACTTCACCAAAGTGGACAAATATAAATTTTATTAACTATCTTTTCAGAGCTATTTATTATCAGCTATCTTTGTCTGGGCATCTCTAAGGGCTAAAGTTTGATGTCTTACTTTATCTATATATTATTCAGTAATTATGTTAGGGATATTATATACTTATTATAACTGACATACTTTGTTCTGATAGATTAGAATAGAGCCTGGACAGCTATCTCAATATATTTCAAAAGCCCAAGTACACATATTTCAGGGATTCATATCTAGTGGCTACACAAATTAAGTATAGGACTGAAAAATATTATTTCTGATAATTAAATCAATGGAAAACATATTCTCACAAATATATACTTACATATTTTTAATATATTTGTTTGTAATCGTTGTTAGCTAAAAGCAGGTGTTTTATCTGGGAAATGACCAAAGCACTGGTGTGTCTAATGCATAGATTATTTCTCAGCAATTAAAAAACAATGAGTACTCCCACCTTATCCTCTCTTTCTCCATTTATTTTTCTCCCTCTGATACACAGACACAAATTTTTTAACCAATAGGACCTCCTCTGGAAGTATCAAGAAAGTGCTACACACTACAAAACAAACATTGGGTAATTTCCAGGCCAATACTCATTTTAATTTTGTAGGGAAAAAAAAAACTCCCTTAGATACCTTAAAGAGGCAGAGACTCATTCCCTTCTAAACATAGGTAGAATAAGTGGTGACTGTTGATAAATATTCTGCAGCAAATCAGAAAGTGAGGAATAGGAAGAGAAGGAAGAGGAAAAAGGAGAGAGAAAGAGAGAGAGAGAGAAAGAGAGAGAGAGATAGAAAGAGAGAATGTACTCAAAAGAAAGAAACCTTCTTTAAAAGCCAGTGTTCATTAAGAATTTATTTATTTATTTGTTTGTTTGTTTGTTTGTTTGTTTGTTTATTCATTTATTTATTTAGCTTTTTTTATTTACTTAGTCTTTTCTTCATACTCCAGGTGTTATACCCCTCCAATTCCACCCTCTGACTGTTCCACATCCCATACCACTGCCCACCATTTCCACAAAATTTTCTTCAACCTCCACCACACCAGACCTACCCAAGAGACTGTCTCTGGCTTCCAGTCTCTTGAGGGTTTGGTGCATCTTCTCTGACTAAACCCAGACCTGGCAGTCCTCTGCTGTATTTTTTTTTGCTTCTTTGTCAAATATCAAGTGTCCATAAATGTGTGGTTTACTTTCTGGTTCTTCAGTTCTAGTCCACTGATCCATCTGTCAGTCTCTGTATCAATAACATGTAGGTTTTTGTTTGTTTCTTTGTTTGTTTGTTTCTTTTTGTTTTGTTTTTATCACTACTGCTCTATAGTAGAGTTTGAGGTCCAGGATTGCTCTGAGCCAGGATAGCAGTGGAGTCACAGAGTAGGACCCTGGCAATGGCTTTAAAATCGAAGTGTCTCATGGCTTACTAGCTCTCAAATTGTACTGAAATGCTGATGATAACTTCTAAAAAGTACTTGGTCTTTCTGAGGGTAGGCAGGCTTAGGTGATTAACACCTGTAGCCTAACAGAGGAGGATTAAGCAATGCAGCCTTTTTTCTAGCTGAGCAGGAATTGCTGGGCTCTAACTTTGAGCCTACTAGCCAGATGTCACTTAAAGAGAAGGAATTTAGAGAAGTCATTATAGAAGTTATTACTAAGTTATAAAAAATTTCCTATGAAAGTTATATAAGGGGAAAAGCAGAAAGATCCTACGTGCGGAAAGGGAAAAATTCTTCTAAGTGGGGAAAAGGAAAAAAAAAAATAGTCTAAGTGGAGAAAGGCAAAAAAAAAAAAAACTTCTCTCTCGATTTTCCTCATCTCTTTGTCCTTAGCACTTATTCATATTTCAGAATACATGACCACATGTTACAAAGTTAATCAACTGTCTCAGATCAACAGGTTCACTGAAGGTATCAAACCATAACTAAGATATTAGTGAAGTTTTGAATAGGTAAACCCTATCAATATTTTATATTTTACCCTAGAACCTATAATAAAACATTAGTTCCCTTCTGATGACCTTTGGTTAATTGTTATACAACCTCTTGGAATGTGCTCTGAGTAGGAGAAAGCCTAGTTACTATCTAAGAACAATTAGCCAGTGACACGTGGAAAACTGGCAGTTCTCATTGCAGTTTTGACTATCAGAAAAAGACCTAATAGCCCTTTTAGTTTGGGGAGAATTTCATTGAGTATTTTTGCATTGATATTCATAAGAGAAGTTGGTCTGAAGTTACCTTAATGTGGAATCAATTCACAAATAAAAACAAATAGACTAACAGACTGGCTATATAAACAATACACAACATTCTGCTGGATAAAAGAAACCCACCTCAGGGACAAAACCAGATACTACCTCATAGTAAAAGGCTGGAAAACAATTTTCCAAGCAAATGGTCTGAAGAAATAAGCTGGAGTAGCCATTCTAATATAGAATAAAATCAATTTCCAATCCAAAGTTATCAAAAAAGACAAGAAGGGACAGTTAATGCTCATGAAAGGTAAAATCTTCCAAGATGAACCCTCAATTCTGAACATCTATGCTCCAAATGCAAAGGCATCCACATTCATTAAAGAAACTTTAGTAAAGCTCAAATCACTCATTGCACTGCACACCATAATAGTGGGAGATTTCAACAACCGACTCTTATCAATAGAAAGATCCTGGAAATAGAAACTAAACAGAGACACATTGAAGATAACAGAATTTATGAAACAAATGGATTTAATAGATATCTACAGAACATTTTACCCTAAAACAAAAGCATATAACTTCTTCTCAGCACCTCATGGTACCTTCTCCACAATAGACCATATAATCAGTCACAAAACAGGACTCAACAAAAATATTGAAAGTATCCCAGACACCCTATCACATCACCATGGAGGAAGGCTGATCTTCAACAACAACATAAATAATAGAAAGCCAACTTTCACGTGAAAGTTGAACAACATTCTACTCAATGACAACTTGGTCAAGGAAGAAATAAAGAAGAAATTAAACACTTTTTAGAGTTTAATGAAAATGAAGGGAAAATATACCCAACCTTATGGGACACAATGAATGTAGTCCTACAAAGAAAACCAATATCTCTGAGTGCCACCAAAAAGAAACCAGAGAGAGCACACACTAAGAGTTTGAAAGCACAGCTAAAAGCTCTAGAACAAAAGGAGGCAAATTTACAAGGGGGAGTAGATAGCAGAAAATAATCAAACTCAGGGCTGGAATCAACCAAGTGGTCACAAAAAGAACTATTCAAAGTATCAACCAAACCAGGAGCCTGTTCTTTGAAAATAGTATCAAGATAGATAAACCCTTAGCCAGACGAACCAGAGGGCACAGGGATAGTATCCTAATTAACAAAATCATAAATGAAAAGCGAGACATAAGACCAGAACCTGAGGAAATCCTAGGTATCATCACATCGTACTACACAAGGCTATACTAAACAAAACTGGAAAACTTGGACAAAATGGACAATTTTCTAGACAGAAATCAGGTACCAAAGTTAAATCCAGATCAAAATAAAGATCTAAACAGCCCCATATCCCCTAAAGAAATAGAAGCAGTCACTAATAGTCTCCCAACCAAATAATGCCCAGGTCCACCCACATGGGTTTAGTGCAGAGTTCTATCAGACCTTCAAATAAGAACTAATTCCAACTGTTCTCAAACTATTTCACAAAATAGAAACAGAACGTTCTCTATTCAATTCATTTTATAGAAGCCACAATTACTCTGATAACTAAACCATATAAAGTCCCAACACAATAGAGTACTTCAGACCAATTTCCCTTATGATTATCGAAGCAAAAATATTCAATAAAGTCCATGCAAATTGAATCCAAGAACATATCACAAAGATCATCAATAATGATCAAGTAGGCTTCATCCCAGGGATGCAGGGATGGTTTAATATAAGGAAACACATCAACATAATCCACTATATAAGCAAACTCAAAAACAAAAACCACATGATCATCTCCGTAGATGCTGAGAAATCATTTAACGAAATCCAACACCCATTCATGATAAAAGTCATGGAAACATCAGGAATTCAAGGCCCATACTTAAACATAATAAAAGCAGTATATAGCAAACCAGAAGTCAACATCAAACTAAATGGAGAGAAACAAAAACCAATCCCACTAAAATCAGGGACTAGACAAGGCTGCCCACTTTCTTCCTGTCTATTCAATATAGCACTTGAAATCCTAGCCAGAGCAATTGGACAACAGAAGTAGATCAAGGGAGCTCCATGGTCCCTGGCCCCGGGGATTCTGCGGACATCCCCAAGGACCCACACAGGATCTTCCACGGGCTCCTAAGACCTCTGGTGAATGGAACACAGCGCCTGGTCCAATCCAATCCCGCAGAATCCTAGACTGCACATTATTATTATGCATATCAGATAGGCATGTGTGTGTGTGTGTGTGTGTGTGTGTGTGTGTGTGTGTGTGTGTGTGTGTGTGTGTGTATGTGTGTGTGTGTGTGTGTGTGTGCATATAAGTGTGTAGTTATATAGCACTTGTGACCAGAGGAATGCAAACATGCAGTATCTTTCTTTTTGTCTCTCTGCCATTTTCCTATGATGCAGTGTGTTGATTAGAATATATTTTGCCCATGGGATGTGGCACTATTACAAGGTGTTGGCTTGTTTGAGGAAGTGCATCATTGTGTAGGCTTGCTTTTATGTAGTGCACAATCTCTGCACAGTTACGAAAATCGATCCTCTTCCTTGCTACCTGTGGCCACAAGCTTCCTCCTTGTTGCCTTCAGACTAAGATATAGACCAATTATTTCCTTCCCCAGCACCTCCTCTATCTGGACGCTCCCATGCTTCCTACCAAGATAATAATGTACTGATCCTCTGAAACTTTAAGACAACATCAATTAAATTTTCCCTATAAGAGTTGCCTGACTCATGATGTCTCTTCACATCAATGAAACCCTATTGAACATAGGCAGTATGTTAGCCTAATTTTTAATGCTTACAAGATAATTGCAAACAGCTTGCAAGCACAAAGTAAAGATGATGAATGAGTTTCTTTATTTTTTGAACTTCTGTATTTTTGAATGAATGTGGGGATTGGGAAAATTAGAAAGTTATGGAAAGGAGAAAGAGAGGATGCAAAGACTTTTGGGCTCCTGCATTCAATATTTCTATTTAAAACAACACCAACAACTGAAACAACCAATGACAAGGCATCCATACAACAGATTCACAGAGAAGACACCAAAGGGCATTAAATTCTTGTAAATCATTTTTCAGCTAATGTCTGGTGTATTGAGCCTAAGAATTTTACTGTCAAACCCCGATGATTAATCACTAGATTTTATCACCTAACACAATGATGAATGACACTGTGGTCAATAGGACAGTTAATGTGTATAAATACATTGTTTTTTACACAGTCAGTGTGAATTGTTACTATATATCCCAGTTATTTTTGCATTTTATCTCCATTAGTGTGTTGTTTTCTGCCCTCACTTGCTACATAGAAAACGGAATCTTTTACATTATATTTCATTTAGGGTGCACAATGGAACCTAAAGACTAATTCAGTCCATTTCAAAGTAGACCTCTCTGTTCTCTTTATAAAACTGAAATTAAACTGTTTTCAAAAATACTTTGCAGTTGTGTGCTTAGTTTAATTAAGATTGAGGGGGGTATTTCTCCCACAGTCTCAGATGTCTCAAACTGGAAAAACTGTCTAGAAAGGTTGTGGAACCTTTGTGACTCTGCCCTAGCAGAAGTAGATCCTCAGGGCAAGAAGGAGGAAGCTGGGTGGTTCTGAACTAAATCTCGGATTCTAAATCTAACCAAATGTGAGAAGGGCCCATTAAGGCTCTCAATGCCACAGATCAACTTGTTGTTTCCTTCTATGCTGTCCTTATCATGACAGTCTGTCCCCAGTAAGTGTTTTCCATATACATTTCTTCTTGTACATTGATTGTGACAGGAGTTTTGAAAACTTGACTAAAAAAAAAGTATTGTAAGTGTACATCAGTCTCTTCAGCTCTCCCCCTCCCCCTCCCACTTCCCCTCCCCATCCCCCTTCTCCCTCGATCCTCCTTCCCTCCTTCCCTCCCTCCCTCTCTTCCTCTCACTCTCCCTCTCCCTCTCCATCTCCCTCCCTCTTTCTTCTTCTCTCTCTGTCTCTCTCTCACTCTCTCTCTCTCTGTGGGTGTGTGTGGGTGTGTGTAGAGGTGTGTATGGGAGTATTGTGTCCAATAGATTGCTATTTTGCCTACAAGTATTTTTTTTTAACGTGTGTGTTTGAAATGTTTTTTCATATTTAATATTATTCTCACTTTTCATGTGTTTCAGAGCAATCTTCACCTTTAGGGAGATAAGCTTCCAAATGGCTTTTTCTCTGGAACTCAATAAATTGGAATGCCCCATATCTTTATGACCTGAGTGAGAATTGTCAATAGGTTCCCAGTGATGCTGTGGAGCCAAATTTAAGATCTGTGTATCAGCTAGAGGAGCCTCTGTGTTACTTGAGCCCTGCATTTGGAGAATAACTACGAATTATTTGTACAGTTGGCTCTAGCATAAAGACTCTTTTTTTAAATTGTTTTCTCTTTCTCACTAGATGCCATGCATTGGAACGTCCTTCCACATGGAAACTACTGACCATATTGAATGGGGGAGAAAGGAGATTCACAGTAAATTATAAATGAAGAAAACAAAAGTTACAGTCCTATAACTGATACTCCCACAGCTAAAGCTGTGTGGAAGCATGCAGAAAGTTGCAGCACTTGCAAAATTCGGTTGGATCTCATTCCTCCTCAATGCTCACATAATTTAGTACTTAATATCCTCGTAATTTCATAGATATATTTTTGTAAATACTTCTTAATTAAGTTGTGTGAATGTGTGTATCTCTGTGAATGTCTCTGTGCATGTCTCTCTTTCTATGTATATTTTTCTGTCTCTGTGCCTAAATATGTGTCTCTGTGTGATTGTTTATGTGCATGTCTCACTCTGTATGTCTGTGTTTCTCTGTCTGTCTATGTCTATCTATGCCTCTCATCTCTTCTAATTTCTTCTCCTTGTTTTCCTTCTTCTTCTTCTACTATTTATCCTTCTTCATCTTATCCTTCACCTCCTTATTCTTTTCTCCTTTCCTTCTCCTTTTCCTTATTCTGCTCCTACTCCCCTTCCTCCTCCTCCTCCTCCTCCTCCTCCTCCTCCTCCTTCTTCTTCTTCTCCTTCTCCTTCTCCTTCTCCTTCTCCTTCTCCTTCTCCTTCTCCTCCTTCTCGTTCTTCCTCTTCATCTTCCTCCTTCGCCTCTCCTGTTCATCTTTATTCTTCTTTCTCCCTCTCTTTCTCCTCCTCTTTCTCCTCCTTTTCTTCCTCCTGTTCCTTCTCCTCTTCCTCCTTCTCTTCCTCCTCCTCTTCCTCCTTCTCTTCCTCCTCCTCCTCCTCCTTCTTCTTCTCCTGTCCCAGATGGATCATGCCCCCTCTTTCTGTGGCTAAATGGAAGTTTATTTAAATAAAAAAAGTTCTTCCTATTGAACATCTATTCTTGTTGTTTTCATTGTTGTTGTTATTGTTGTTGCTAAAGGTTATTACGTGACCTCAGGAATTTTTAACGCTAATAAGGGGCTTATGGTTCTCCAGATGTCTCCCTTCACCCTCTCAAATATATATATATATATATTTGTAAAAATGTGGTGAGTCCCTGTATGCACATTATCAAATGTTTCTGATTCAACTTGTGCACAAAACAATCTAGCTTTTGTCTTTTTAAATTGGTGTTCCTTTTCAAAGAAATGAAATACCAAAGCCTATCTGAGAGTAAGGATTTTTCAAGTGTCTCATCTCCATGGGAATTCTAATTTAAAAGTTTATATTCACTATGGAGAATATATTATGAGCTTATCAAGGGCATTTGAATATGAATTTCTTTCCTGTTATGTTTATTTTTCCTTTGTGACTTGAAGTGAAAGCTACTAACAGAAGAAAAAAAAGAGTTATCTAAAACTACTTCTCATTATCTCACTTTCTGTAAATTGAGATTTCTGATGTTGAAGAGGAATGAAGTGAGTGTGCAGATTTTGTCCACATTATTCCTAAAAGAAAGGCCAAAATTCATGTCCCACAAACACATGTATTCGACACCCCAATGAAATTGCATGGATACTGGCTAAATCTAAAGTCCTTGTAAATGAATGTGTTTGTGTCTGTGTGTGTGTGTGTGTGTGTGTGTGTGTGTGTGTGTGTGAGTGTATGTGTCTTGTGTGTGTGTGTGTGTGTGTGTGTGTGTGTGTGTGCATGTTTCCATGTGTGTCTTTAATTTCCTTCTTTATTCCTTCCTTGACTAAGTTATCACTGAAAAGACTGTTGTTCATTTTCAATGTAAATGTTGGCTTTCCATTATTTATGTTGTTATTGAAGATCAATCATCCTTAGTCCTTGGTGGTCTAATAGGATGCTTTGGACAATTGCAATATTTTTTATCAGTTGAGGCCTGTTTTATGACCAATTATATGGTCAATTTTGTAGAAGGTACCATGATGTGCTGAGAAAAAGTTATATCCTTTTGTTTCAGGATAAAACATTCTGTAGATATCTATTAAGTCCATTTGTTTAATAACTTCTGTTAGTTTCACTGTGTCCCTGTTTAGTTTCTGTTTCCACGATATGTCCATTGATAAAAGTGGTTTGTTGAAGCCTCCCACTATTATTGTGTGAGCTGCAATGTGTACTTTGAGCTTTCTTTAATGAATGGGACTGCCCTTGCATTTGGAGCATAGATATTCAAAATTTAGAGTTCCTCTTAAGGATTTTACCTTTGATGGGTATGAAGTCCTTCTTGTCTTTTTTGATAACTTTAGGTTGGAAATCAATTTTAATCGATAGTTGAATAGTTACTCAAGCTCATTTCTTCATACGATTTGCTTAGAAAATTATTTTCCAGCCTTTCACTCTGAGATAGTGTCTGTCTTTTTCCCTGAGATGGGTTTCCTGTAAGCAGCAGATTATTGGGTCCTGTTTTTGTAGCCAGTCTGTCAGTCTATGTCTTTTTATTGGGGAAACTGAATCCATTGATATTAATAGATATTAAGGAAAAGTAATTCTTGCTTCCTATTATTTTTGTTGTTAGAGTTTGCATTCTGTTCTTGTGGCTGTCTTCTTTTTGGTTTGTTGAGGGATTGCTTTCTTGCTTTTTCTAGGGTGTGGTTTCTGTCCTTGTATTGTTATTTTTTTTTCTGTTATTATTCTTTGAAGGGCTGGATTCATGGAATGTTAATGTGTGAATTTGTTTTTTATCATGAAATACTTTGGTTTCTCCATCTATGGTAATTGAGAGTTTGGCTGGGTATAATAGCCTGTGTTCTCTCAGTATCTCTCAGTATCTGTATAACATCTGTCCAGGATCTTCTGTCTTTCATAGTCTCTGGTGAAAAGTCTGGTGTAATTCTGATAGGCCTGCCATTATATGTTACCTGAACTTTTTCCCTTACTACTTTTTTACAGTATATCTCTACTTAGTGCATTTCTTCTTCTGATTATTATGTGTCAGGAGGAATTTCTTTTCTGTTCCAGTCTATAAGGAATTCTGTAGGCTTCATTTATGTTCATGGGCATGTCTTCCTTTAGGTTTGACAAGTTTTCTTCTATAATTATTTGAAGATATTTGCTGGCACTTTAAGTTGAAAATCTTCATTCTCATCTATTCCTATTACCCGTAGGTTTGGACTTCACATTGTGTCTTGGATTTCCTGGATGTTTGAGATAGGATCTTTTGCATTTTGTAATTTATTTGATTGTTGTTCCAATGTTCTCTATGGAATCTTCTGCAACTGACATTCTCTCTTCCATCTCTTGTATTCTGGTGCTGATGCTCGCATCTATGTTTCCAGATTTTTTGCCTAGAGATTCTATCTCCATCGTTGCCTCACTTTGGGGTTTCTTTATTGTGTCTACTTCACTTTTTTGGTCTTGGATGGTTTTATTCAATTCCATCACCTGTTTGGTCGTGTTTTCCTTCAATTCTTTAAGGGTTTTTTTTTGTGCTTCCTCTTAAGGTCTTCTACCTATTTTGCAGTGTTCTCCTGTATTTCTTTAAGTGAGTTATTAAAGTCCTTCTTGATGTCCTCTACCATCAAACTGAGATATGCTTTTAAATGTGGGACTACCTTTTCGGTTGTTTTGGCGTTTCCAGGACTGGGTGAGGTGGGAGTGCTGTAATTCTGATGATGATGAGTGGTCTTGGTTTCTGTTAGTAAGATTCTTATGTTTGCCTTTCATCATCTGGTAATCTCTGGAGTTAGTTATTATAATTGTCTCTGGTTATATCTTGTTTCTCAGGTGATTATGTTAGGCTCTATCAGCAGACCTGGGAGACTAGTTTTCTTCTGAGTTTCAGTGTTCAGAGTACTCTCTGCAGGCAAGATCTTCTCTTGCAGAGAAGGGGCCCAGATATCTGGTGTTCGAACATTCCTCCTGGCAAATGTTCTGATCCACTCACTAGAGGTACTAACATCCCGTGGAGAGTCCTGTCAGGACCTTTAGGGTGTCTACAGACTCTGCCCCCAAGGTGACAGACTCTGCCCCCAAGGTGCCCAGTGCTGTCATTGACTGGAAGGGACATGTGACCCTGGTCAGACCGGTTTCTCTGCTTCCCTAATTAATGCAGTCCCAGGTCCTGCCTGATAGGATTGGAGAAGAAGGTGTTTTCCACTCAACAAAGGTCTTAAAATCTTGTGCATGTTTCTGTGAGGACCTTGGGGCTGTCCTCAGACTCTGCCCAAAATGTTGCCCAGTTGCTGGCAAAGACCAGAGGGACTTGTGACCATTGTCAGGCCATTTTTTCTGCTTCCCTAATAAATGCATTCTCAGATCCTGTGAGATTGGATTGGAGCAGAGGTTGTGTTCCATTCTCCAGAGGTCTTATGATCCTATTGAGGGTCTTGTGGGGACCTTAGGGGTGTCTGCAGAATCTGAGCCCAATGTGCCCTGGTGCTGGCTTGTCAGTCTCTCTCTTATGGTACACTTTCTCTGCCTCCTTAAATAGATGTTGTAAAGATAATGTTTTCAGACTCTCTAGACGCTGTAACCTTTTCCTAATGTCAGAAGAAGACTGCCCTATAGAAGCCATGACACCTGTCACCTGCTGGCACGCCGAAGTAGGGTCAAAGGTAGTGTAACACTTCTATACCTTTAAGAGGTACTCTAAAAACACTGCTGGGGGCTTCTTTTTCTCTTGTAGGATCTCTGTTACCTTAGCCAAATTGGTGGGGTACCTGCCAGCTCCTTTCAGTCCTATTATCAGAGCCCAGCAGAAAATTGTCAACTTTTCCATATGGTCAGTCCTGTCAGGACATGTCAGAGGGTAGCCTGCATCTATTTCATTCAGAAGTTTTATTGGTAGTCAATTGGCCCCCAGCATGCTCTTTCTTTCCTCTGAGAATCCTCTCCTTCTCCTCTGTGGTGAAAGAACCTGTAAAAGCTGCTGACAGTCATCCCAAGTAGGTTGAAGAGTGAATATGAGAGGTTTTATGTGATTAGCAAGGCTAGAGGGGTTTTCAATGAAGGGGTGTGTGATTTGCCTTCCAGTTATAGAGATCAGAAGAGGAAAAAGTGCATTACTGAAGTGGCTGCAGTTGTCTGGGGTCGTAAATACATAATGGAAGTTCAATGGTTGAGTCTGGTCACTCTGGGCTTCAAGCTCGCTGTCCTTGGGTTTAGCAACTGGTCCCTCCCCAAATATCTAGTGGTACCCTGTTGAGAGTTCTTGGAGGGGACCAGTTGGGAATTGGGGGTGGGGTGCTGTGCCATTTTGGAGGTTCTTCTAACTCTGGATATATCTTGGGAGAAACCGAGGGATGCAGTTCATCCGGTACCAGTTTTAACCCAGTTTCCCTCTGGGTGGCAGAAGGCCAGGTCTGGGGAGCCTGGATTATTCTTTTCAACCCAAGGCTTTAAACAGGATGGGAGAGGGGGGGATCCTGTGCTAATTTTTTCTAAATGAGAATGTAGGGCACTCATTCTGGCTGAGACCTTGGTCCCCTCTGTAAAACAACATTAAGAGCTGAAAACAGAACCAAACCAAGAGTGCCCTCTTGTAACCAACTAACATCAAAGCTGGCCATTCCATATAGCAGAAAGTTATCTAAAATCTATTTCAGACATCCACAGAGATAATGTGAGTCTTAGTTTTAATTTCAGTCCAGTGCTCATGGGGCAGTCCAAGGGGCATGCTAATAGTTGGTCCCATCATCAGAGTTACATGCAGGGGAAAAAACCAATATATACACATAAAAAGATTACAATAACCAAGACCAGGCCCCAATAAGATGGCTGAGAGAGCACACACTCACTTGGTACCCAGTAACAGAAACAGACAGCCGAGTGAGCACACTCTCACTTGGCACCCTGATAGGAGATCTCCAGGTATCCCTGGAACTCCCTCAGAATTCCTGGGATGTCCCACAGGGTGGCAGCCGATTTCTCCTGACATGTCTGTCAGTAACCCTCTTCCATCTCGGAAAGGGAGTTCGTTGCTCTCATAAGCATGTACAACTGCAAACCGAGAATAGTGAAATCAAACAGAGCTGACACACAAAGATAGAGACAAAGATAGAGGAAAGTTATAGAAAAAGATAGAGACAAAGATACAGACAAAGATAGAATCCTACCTCCAAGCAGGGTCTCTGAGAATTGTGGTAGGCCACAAATTCTGGTGGAGAAGCCCCCAACTGTAAGACCTCAGAAGATGGGCCTCGTCTCAAGTCCCAGGATGAGCTGGCCAGCACCCCAGTGACCCAAGAGAAAACCACAACTGATGCAAAATGCAAGAGTTTTTATTACTGGCTAGCTGAGGACAAAGTCCCTCTGCCTAGCAGGGCACCGAGCTGTGACAGTAGCTTTTAACCGCTAGCTGAGAAATTGGGAGGAGTTGGAGGAGTTGGAGGATAGTTGAGAGGAGTTGAGAAATGTTGGCAGGAGAGTTCTTCTCTTCCTGTTGTTCTTGGTGAAATTTACTAGGCAGGAGTGAGGAGTGAGTTCTTTCTGAATTTTTATCTCCTTGTCCTTGGCACAGGAAGCCAGGCATCGCTGGTTGTAAAGTATAGAAACAAAAAGCTTTTTTGCTGGCTATACAGAACAAATAGCTTCTTCCTAGCTGTATTTTCAGAGATCAGGAAAAACAAGCTTGGGGAACGTCTAGGGGCTTTACCTTCCTGGGAGATATACTTTATGTTGGAGTCTCACAGTAGGACATTTTTTCTACCACACTTAAAACTTTACACAGAAAATTATTTTAATTATTTTTAATAAATATATAATATTTGGTTTGAACCAAATGTCATATCCATATAAAATACATGGTAGAATTCAAAAAATCTTGTAATATTTACTTTAAACAATTCATACATTTACACCCCACAGCACTTCTTCATAACTGTACTACCCTTGCTGAGATCCTTCTTCTTCCCAAATGGTCCCTCTCTTATTTTTATAATGGTTCTCCTTTTTTTGTGTGTGTATATCTGGGAACATCTCATGCAGGTGGTTGTATTGTACTAGTTACTATATTTTTGTGATCACAAGGTCTAAAGGACCACAATCTGGTCTTGAACTACACATATAAGAGCATCTGACCCTGAATTGCTCTTTTTCCTGAATCTACTTCTCCAGTCAAGGGATCACACACCACTTTTGAAGTACTCTATTGAAATGGGAAAAATTTGAAAATATTACACCGTATCTTCATCTGTTTCTACCTGAGGTGATATATTCTCATCTTTGTCAAATGCTGGGCTCTGTACTATATGGACAACAGAAAATAGAAACATAATATGCTATATTAGTAAAAGGGAATAATGTATTAATGATTTGAATTTCTCAAGAAATACTGCCCAGGTGAATTTTTGAAACAGCTTTTAGAAATGACATAATTACATACATGATATCCGGTATAGGTATAGATGGGAAGTAAGGTTTCCAAATTATAGGGCCATTGAATATCTTTACCAATATTATAGAAAAAAAAAAAACTTCCCTAACTTAAAGAAAGATATGCTCATGAATAAAAAAGAAGCCTACAGAACGCCAAATGATTTGGACCAGAAAACACCAAATGAACAAAACAGAGAAAGAATATTAAAAGCAGTATGGGAAAATGGTCAAGTAATATATAAAGCAAGAGCTATCAGAATAACACATAACTTCTCCCCTGAGACTCTGAAAGCCAGAAAATCTAGGGCAGATGTCATACAGAATGTAAGAGAGCAGAAATGCCAGCCAAGACTACTATATAAAGAAAATCTCTTTTAACATAGCTTGAGAAAGCAAGGTATACTGTGACAAAACCATATTTACACAATATCAACCAATGCATCCAGCACTTCAAACGATAATAAAGGGACAATTTCAATATAATGAGGGAAATTACACTCGAGAAATAGCAAGAAATTAAACTTGAAAGAAACCTAAAAGAACCTACATGAACTAAATTCCAACTCTAATAACAAAAATAACAAGAATCAACAAGTACTTTTCCTTAATATCTCTTAATATCAGTGGACTCAGTTCACCAGTAAAAAGGTATAGAATAACAAAATGGATGTGTAAGCAATATTTAGCACACCAGAAACAAACACCAAGGACAAAGTAAGACATTACCTCAGACTAAAAGGCTGGAAAAGAACTTTCCAAGCAAATGATCCCAATAAATAAGCTGTAGCAGCCATTCTAATATCAAATAAAATTGACTTTCAACCCAAAGTTATTAAAAAAGGCAAGGAGGGAAACTTCATATTCACTAAAGTTAATATTTACCAAGATGGACTCCCAAATCTAAACATTTATACTCCAAATGCAATGACATCGACATCCATAAAAGAAACTTTAGTAAATCTCAAAACACACATTGTACCACACACAATAATATTGGAAGACTTCAACACCCCTCCCTCATTAATGGACAGATCCTGGAAACTAAAACTAAAAAGATACACGGTGAAACTTACAGAATTTATGAAACAAATACATTTAGTTCATATCTATAGAACATTTTATCCTAAAACAAACGAATGTCCGTTCTTCTTATCACCTCAAGATGCCTTCTCCAAAATTGACTATACACTCAGTCACAAAACATGCCTCAACAGGTATAAAAATATTGAAATAATTTCATGCTTCCTATCAGATCACCACAGACTAAGGCTGATCTTCAACAATAATATAAATAATTGAAAACCCACATACACGTGGAATGTGTACAACAATCTAGTCAGTGAGAAAACAGTCAAGGAAGAAATATAGAACTAAATTAAAGACTTTTTAGAGTTTAATGAAAATGTAGCTACAACATACTGCAAGTTATGGAACACAATGAAAATAGCCCTAAGAGGGACACTCATAGCTCTCTGTGAATGCCTCTAAAAAGAAACTGGAGAGAGGATATAGGAGTAGGTTGACATCACATCTTAACTCTATAGAACAAAAGGAAGCAAATTCACCCAAAAGGAGTTGAAGTCAGGAAATAATCAAGCTCAGTGCTAAAATCAACCAAGTGGAAACAAAGGAACATTACAAAAATAATCAAACAAACTGGGAGCTTTTTCTTTGAGAAAATCAACAAGATAGATAAACCATTAGACAGACTAAATACAGAACACAAGAACAGTATCTAATTTAGCAAAACCAGAAATGAAAAGGGAGATTTAACAACAGAAATTTAGTAAATTTGAAATATCATCAGATCCTACTATACAAGGGTGTACTCAACAAAACTGGAAAATCTGGATAAAATGGACACTTATCTAGACAGATATCAGGTACCAAATTCAAATCAGGATCAGATAAACCCTGTAATTACTTCTACCACTGTGAGGAGCAGCCCTCACTGTCGCCATTACAAGATGGGGCTGAGAACACCATTGTAACCATTGCTCATGGTGAGTGCGCTCAGGCATCAGGGTATCTTTCCATTACCTGAGCCCTGCCTCTCCCATGGCGTCATCAGGCTGATGGTGGGCATCGAATTCCAGTGTTGCACGTCGCCAACCATACTTCTAACCATACTTCGCAGCCTATATAAGGGAGGGGTTTTCTGCTCTCTTGGTCTCCTGTCTTGAAGCTGTTCATCTATCTCTCGAAATGTATTAAAGCTTAACTGCAGAAAGATCCAAGTGTCCTATGTGCGTTCTAGCTGGCAAGATGGTAGTGTGGGTCATCTGGTGCCAAAAACCCAGGATCAACATCGCTGGCATTGAGGAGAACCCCTGGAGACAGGGTGGATTCAGAACTGCAGGGAAAAGGTAAGTTCGGAGAGGTATGTCTGATCGTGAACCTCTTATCCCTTTTGATTTCGGTCTTAATCTAGATGCACCCTAGGAAGGGGCAGTAGAAGCTCTAGTTTTGGTTGCCCTGGCCCTCATTCTGTTTCTTATTCTGTCCATCGAGGCTGGTGCTGAAATTTGCGGTCCATCGCGGCTGGTGCTGAAAAATGAGGTGTTGTCAGTCTGACGTAGATAAGTGGCAGCATTGAGGTATCGTCTAAGCCTTCTATAGATAAGAGAGCAGAGCACTGTGTTTACTTTCGCTTTGCTTAAGGAGTACTTTAAGTTGGGTGTAGATCAGCCTCAGGCACTCACTCTATCATGGGCTCCTCACAGTCAGTGATCACCGCATTACAGGCAGTGCTAAAGCAACGCGACCTGTAGGTCGCCTCCCTTATGCTGCAGAACTTTGTTAAGGAGGGGGATCACATTTCTCCCTGATATACCTATTCGGGGCCTCTAACTGTATCCTTATGGATTAAGCAAGGAAGGGACCTTGACCATAAGCATGAAGAGGGAGACTTATGCCTGGGTACCAAGGCAATTTGGAAGCTGATAAAAAACTGTCTAGAGGCTGAAACCTGCCGACCAGCCAATGTGGAGGGACAGGGAATACTAGAAGAGGTTCAGGACAGTATGTCAGAAACCTAACAGAATAAGAGAATGGGAGCTCAAAAAAAGAAAGACATGTCTAAGAAAAAGGGCCCTTACCGGGATTCAGAAGGAAGGGGAGAGAGAAAAGAGGGCAGTGAAACTGATCCCTCTACTAAGAAAAAGCCTCACATGTAATTCAACATTACCTTGAAGCTTGGAGTGCTTGGGGACAACCCAAATTTCTTAGAACAAATAATGGACTGGCCTACACCTCTCAAAAATTTCAACAGTTCTTTCTCCAGATGAATGTAACTTATTTAACTGGTTTGCAATACAGGGACAAGACATTGTGGAACATGCTCACCACACTCTTAAAATTTACCTTATCAAACTGAAAGGGTGAATCGATGAGGCTCTGCCCTTAACACTCAGAGTGGCCATCTCCATGGTACTCTTTACTCTTAATTTTTTGAATATTGATGAACAAGACCACACTGCAGCTGATCGTCACTGTTCAGAACCAAACAGATCTAGAGAAATGATCAAATGGAAAGATGTCTTAACCAGAAAATAGAGAAGCCCGGATCCTATTTTAATACGAACCAGGGGAGTTATTTGTGTCTTTCCACAGGAAGAAGACAATACTCTTTGGGTTCAGCCTCATCTGAAGGATCTCCTCTTCAGAAGATGTGGACAAAAGAGGGAATACTGAAACAACAATGTATACTGACCCTTCTACTGGAGATCATGGTTCCTAGTATATCGGGGTAATTGTGTTGGGGTATTATGTCCACCTTTCCTCTGCCCATGCCTGTCATGCACAGTGCATAGTGTTTCCACATTTTTTACTACTGATAGGAAGCTGGGACTTGCCTTTTTACCATTAGATGGGCAAATTCAGGCTCTGATGAAAAACAGAACTTTTCCCTCAAAGGAAGCCTGTACTTTGTAATGATCTCTGACTTGAAAGACCAATGCCAGTGTATATCCTTATATAACCAATCAGTGGCCTGTAATAATAGCTAATGCCTTGATAATCCAAGACTGGTGGCCTAGTCGTAAATCCAGGAAAGCTCCGCCCCAGCAACCCAGAATGGCACCCTTTTGTAAAGGAAGATCCTCTGAGGACTCCATGCTTCCTTGGACTGGGTGCCAGACCAGAAAACCCTCTTGGGTGGTTGAAGGATTTTTTTTTCCTTTTCCCCATACATAAGTGTAGAGATTAATGAAATCCTTGCTGGACATGATTTTAACTTCATGGATCCTGATCGGGCAGATGCAAACCCTTTTGTTCAATGGTTACTTTGTGGGGTTCACCTATGGCAACGATTGGAGGTGGATACAGTGAAAAGGGCCAAATGGGTTTTGAGTGGTAGGGCACTTTGAGTGCTGGTTTGGGGTCATTCGATCGGTCCTCCTCTAATACTAAATATAAAGCATTTAAAAGGGTGAATTATACTGTCACCCCGGTTTGTGTTTGACCCCCTTTCTGTGGGTGGTAAGTAATAAAAGTTTAAATAATAATCAATTAGAATTAGATTGCTTGCTTAATGAAAGTTTCTATACCCTGTGTTGGGATGCTACTAAGTATCCCTTTGCTTTGGTTACTCATGTGCCTAGATTTGTTCCAGTTCCTGTGGAAGCCTCTAGAATTTAAGCTTATTTAGAGAAAAGAGAGATTTTGGAATCTCTGCTATTATAGTTGGCTTGGTAGCAACAGCAGCAGTAGCTGCCTCTTTCACTGTTTCAGCCTTTGCCTTGTCTGCTACGGTTCAGACAACACAAACCATAAAATGACCTTTCGGCAAGTGTGACATTGGCCCTGAACAGGCAGGCCATGGCCAACTCACAGATACAGAGAGGCCTAATTTTGGTAAACCAACGAAAGATCTGGTCCAAGAGCAGGTGTTTATTCTGTGGCAAATGGCTCAGGTGGGTTGCAAACATAAGCTGCCTAGCGTCTGTATCACCTTAGGACAATTTGAGAATTTTACAAGAGCAGCTAACCTGTCAAAGGCTTTGTCTCGTTATTTGTTACAGAATTGGACCATAGAATTTGAACAGACACTCCGGGAGCTGAGGATCACCATCTTATAAATCAATTCGACATGTCTTGACCTGTCATTGATGGAAGGATTTTCTACCTGGATTTCTGCAGCATTCTCCTAGTTCAAGCAATGGGTGGGGGTGGGTTTGTTTGGAGTGGCTGTGTATTGTGGAGTACTGCTCCTACTATGGATGATCTGCAAACTTAAAGTCCAAACAAGGAGGGACAGGATGGTAGTAACCCAGGCACTTGTTGCTTTGAAGCATGGTGTCTCCCCAGATATATGAATATCAATGATGTTCAAGCAATAAGGTTGCTGGCCATCCAGCTCCACAAAACCCTGAGGTGAGTCTTGCTGCATGGGGTGGAGTGGGTGTGCTTTAACAGCCCAGGAGAGTTGTGAGGTTAAGCACTGCACTGGAATGACTTTGTGGTCTAATTTGAGCGTCTTCCTGGGAGATATGTCATCTTTCAAGAAGGTTGAGTTTTCTAGTGTCCTTCCTCCAGGAAAGACAACATGGGAGCTGACCAAGAACCCTCTGGGTGATGAGCCTGGGTGGAGGTTTTGTGTAAGGACCCTATGCTTGCACACTGGGAATTTGACCTCTATCTCCACTCTCAGTACTGGGTGTCTGTTGCTTCTAACATAAAAGAAATGGGTGAGATGTGAGGAGCCGTCCTCACGGTCACCATTACAAGATGGCGTTAACAACACCATTGTCACCATTGCTCGTAGTGAGTGTGCACAGGCGTCAGTGTATCTTTCCATTACCTGAGGCCTGCCTCTCCCATGGCGTCATCTGGCTGATGGTGGGCAGCTAATCCCGGTGGTGCACGTCTCCAACCATACTTCTAACCATACTTCACAGCTTATATAAGGGAGGGGTTTTCTGCTCTCTGGGTCTCCCCTGTCCTGAAGCTGATCATCTATCTCTCAAGATGTATTAAAGCTTTACTGCTGAAGGATCCTAGTGTCCTGTGGGCGTTCTTGCTGGCAAGACTGTAGTGTGGGTCATAACACCCCTAAAGAATTAGAAGCAATCGTTAATATTCTCCTAACCAAAAATAAGCCCCGGATCTGATGGGTTTAGTTCAGAATTCTATCAGATATTCATGGAGACCTAATACCAATACTCCTCAAACTATTATGCAAAATTAAAAGAGAAGGAACACTATTTAATATGTCCTATGAAGCAAGATTACAACTATACTCAAACCATACAAAGACCTAATGAAGAAATGGCTCTTTATAACAATTTCCATTATGAATATCGATGCAAAAATACTAAATAAAATCCTTTCAAAATGAGTCTGAGAATACATCAAAAGGATAATCCATCATGATCTCGTTGGCCTCCTTCTTATGATGCAGGGAGAGTTTAATATCGAAAATCCATCAATTAAGTACATTATAGAAAAAACAAACAAACAAACAACAAAACTCAACTACAAAAACTACATGATCATATGATTAGATGCTGAGTTAATAGTTGGAAAAATACAATGTCCATTCATAATAAGTCCAGGAAAGATCAGGAATTCAAGGCATACTACTAAACATAAAAAAAAAAAAAGAAAAGAAAAGAAAAGAAAAGAAAAGAAAGCCCAGGATTTAACTTTAATCTAAATGGTCAGAAACAGGACAGAATCCCACTAAAATCTGGGATTGGACAAGGCTGCCCACTTTCTCCCTGCCTATTCAATAGAGTACTTGAAATCCTAGCCAGAGCAATTATACAAAAAAAAAAAAAAAAAAAAAAAAACAAGAAAAGATGAATACAAATTGGAAAGGAAGAAGTCAAAATTTCTCTATTTCCAGAAGATATGATAGCATGTATCTATGACCCCAAAAATTTCAACAGAGAACACCTAATCCTGATACACATTTTCAGCTTAGGAGCTGAATTTAGAATTAATTTAAACATAACAGTAGAATTTCACTGCAGAAAAGGCAAATAGTATGAAAAAGAAATTAGGGAAAATATGCTTCATAGTCGTCACAAATAATATAAAGTTCCTTGGTGTGACTCTAACTGAGAAAGTGAAATAAATGTATAATAAAAACTTCAAGTTTCTTCAAGAAAGAAATCAAAGAAGATCTCCGAAGATGGTAAAAATCTCCCATGCTAATGATTTGGCAGGATTAATATACTAAAAATGGCTATCTTTCAAAAAACAATCTAAGATTCATTACAATCACCATCAAAACTCCAACTCAATTCTTCACTGAGTTAGAAAAGGCAATTTACAAATTCATCTTGAAAAAAAAAAACAAAAACTAAAACAAAAAAAACCTACTATATCCAAAACTATTCTCAACAATAAAAGAATGTTTGTGTAATCACCATGCCTGACCTCAAGCTGTACTACAGAGCAATTACGATAAAAAATTCATGGTACAGGCATAGTGTTAGACAGGTAGATAAATGGAATAGAACTGAAGACAGAGAAATGAACCCAAACTCATGTGGTCACTTGATCTTTTACAAAGGAGATAAAACCAACCAGTGGAAAGAAAATGGCATTTTCAATAAATGGTGCTGGCTCAACTGGCAGTTAGCATATTGAAGAAAGCAAATTGATCTGTTCTCATCTCCTTGTACAATGCTCAAGTCTAATTGGATCAAGGAACTGCACATAAAACCAGAGACACTGAAACTTATAGAAGAGAAAGTGTGGAAGAGCCTCGAAGAAGGTTAAATGGGGAATATTCCTGAACAAAACAGCAATGACTTGTGTTATAAGATTAAAAATAGACAAATGGGACCTAAAAAATGCAAAACTTCTGTAAGGCAAGGGACACTATCATTAGAACAAAACGGGGAAAAAATCTTTATCAATGCTAAATCAGATAAGGGACTAATAGTCAGTATATACAAAGAACTCAAGAAGCTGGATTCCAGAAAATCAGATAACCCTATTTAAAAACCTGGGGACAGTTCTAAACAAAGAATTCTAAATTAAGAAACACTGAATGGCTGAGAAGCACCTCACAAATGTTCAAAATCCTTAATCATCAGGGGACAGAAAGTAAAAATAACCTCACAGAGTCAGAATGGCTAAGATATAAAACTCAGATGACAACAGTTGCTGGTGGGTATGTGGTGAAGTAGGAACACTCCTCCATTGCTTGTGGAATTGCAAGTTGGTACTACCACTCTGGAGAGCAGTTTGGGGTTTCCTCAGAAAAGTGGTAATAGTTCTGCTGAAGATCCAGCAATAGTCCTCCTGGGCATATACCCAGAAGATATTCCAACTTGTAATAAGGATACATGCATCACTATGTTCATAGCATTCTCATTTATAATAGCAAGAAGCTGAAAATAACCCTGATGCCCGTCTTCAGAGGAATGAATACAGAAAATATAGTACATTTACATAATGAAATACTACATCACTATTAAAATCAATGAATTCATAAAATTCTTAGACAAGTGGAAGGATCTGGATGACATGTTCCTAAGTGAGATAACTCAATCACAAAAGAACACACATGATATATACTCACATGATATATACTCACTCACTTTATCCTTAAAGCTCAGAAAAAAAGGTAAAATTTGCAAAACCCATGAAACTCAACAAGAAGGAAGACCAAAGTGTGGATATGTCGTTCCTTCTTAGAATAGGGAACAAAAGACCCATGGAAAGAGTTACAGAGAAAAAGTTTGGAACTGAGACTGAAGGAATCCAGAGACTGCTTCATTCTGTGATCCATACCATAAACAACCACCAAACCCAGATACTGTTGAAGAGCCAAACAAGAGCTTAGGGACAGGAGACTGATATAGTTGTCTCCTGAGACGATCTGCCATTTCCTGACAAATACAGAAGTGGATGCTCAAAGAAATCCATTGGACTGAGCACAGGGTCCCTAATTATGGAGCTAGAGAAAGTACACAAGGAGCATTCTATGTGGAAAAAAAACTAACAAGTACTCCCAGAGTTCCCTGAGATTAAATCTCCAATCAAAGTAAACATAAGTTGTGACTTATGCCTACAGCTGCATCTGTAGCAGAGGATAAACTAGTAAGTCATCAATGGGAGGAGAGAGACTTGTTCTTGTAAAATTCCTATGACCAAGTTTTGGGAATGCCTGGGCCAGGAATTGGGAGTAGGTGTGTTGGAGAGCAGGGAGAGAAGGGAGAAGACTGGGATTTTTGGAGGGGAAAATAGAAAAGGGAATAACATTTGAAATGTGTTAAAAAAAAAGGAAAGAAAAGAAAAAAAATAAATAATAAAAAAAGAATGAAATAAATTTTTTGTAGTTTTCTTGAAATAAATTCAAGTTTTGCAAACATATTATTGGAAAAATATTCAGTTATTTTCCCTTGGCAAAATCATAACAAGTTATTTTTTATCAACATATTGTGACTACAGTGCCAAGAGTAGTTATATGTGTTGCTAAAATTCGGGTGTAGGAATATATAGATATAGGTAAAATTTCAAATGAATTATATAAAATCTCTTAGAAAAGACTTCTTCCAATTCAGGTGACTAGGTAAAAGTCTAGTGAACTGCAGGACACACAATTAATACCCAACACTTCAGAAAGAGACTCCTATGAAATATTTATGTTATCTTCTTCATCATCAAATTCCAAAAGTAATAAGTAATCTTCCTTTGGAATCACCATCATTTTCTTAAGAGCCATTCTTCTCTTAAAAACTATAATGTCTTCTTAGTTAAGAAAAATGGAAAAAAAAAAGAGAAAAAAATGAGTATAATCCTCCTTCTTCATTTAACCCTTAGAAGCGATAGGATATGCCAATCGGGAGGCTTTTCCTCACATAGTGGCCACAAGTATATAAACAAAACTTCAATAAAACTTCTGAAAAGGCTTAACCAAATGTGATGCTTCTCATGTGAGTTTTCTTTGTCATAACTCCTGTGATTTAGCTGTTAACAGTAGTGGGTTTTTATTACTTATTAATCAGACACCAATACATCCATGAAGGGGTAACACTCCATTCCCTCAGGAGAAAGAAATCAACTAAAAGTCATTGGATTTCTTGATGAGAATTTTTCTGGTCAAAGCCGAGTTGGCAGGAAGTTGGACAGATTGGGGTGTCTCCCAGAAAGTGTAACATACATTAGAATGTAGGTGTTGTGAGGTTATAGGACATATCCACTACTTGTCACCTATTATTGAGTATCCTTGCTGGTGGAGGTACTTACCCTTCTCTTCTTCCAAGGAGGGAAGTGGATCTATACAGAGACAGAACGAGGAGATGGTGATGAGTAATGTTTGTGTGGGAGTAGATTAAAATTTAATGTGCTGGGACTTTATTTATCTCCAACTTGACAATCTAGACTCACCTTAGGAGAGAGAACAATTGAAGAATTGTCTGTATTCACTTGGTTTTTGGGTAAGTCTATGGGACATTTTCTTCCTTGATGGTCGATGTGTGAGGGTAGACCACTGTGGGTAAGCTCATCAGTAGTTATTTATAAAAGGGAGGCTTTTACTCTGTATTTAAAATAAAATATTTGATCAACCCAGAAGTAAGTTGGTGGTTTGAATAAGAATATCCTCTATAGATTCATATATATGGATATTTAGTCACCAGGGATTGACAGTGCATTTAAGGATTAGAAAGAATGAGAGAAGATGTGGCTTCATTGGAGGAAGTGGGTGTGTCAATAAAGGTGGACTTTGCGTTTTCAAGAAACCGATGTAATGGCAGAATATCTGTCTCTAAGGATCAATAGTTCTCTATGTCTCCAGTGCTGTGTTCACTGCCTTGATGTTTGACCAAACTTCTGCAAGTGTAATCAAGGCACCAGTTAATGCTTTGTTTCCTAATAGTTGCCTTAAACATGATGTCTCTTCAAAGCAATAGAAAAATGACTAAGATAGGGTCAAGGAAATTAGCACTCTTTCCTGGTAGTGTTTCAAGTTCCTGTTTTGCCTTCCTTGGTAATAGTCTGTAACCTGTAACCTAATAACCCTTCTATTCCTAAGTTATTTTTGATTATAGTATTCTTCAGTGTGAGAAAGAAGCAAAATATTAAAATTACATGTCAATAGATATATGAGAATATCTTACCTTTAAATTAAAATAAAACTTTTGCACATTATTTGTCGTTATAGGATAAGTGACAGTGGCACTATTAGGTATTTTGTTTCTCTAAGAAATTGTCTTACTTAAGGTTTCTATTGTTGTAAGGACATACCATGTCCAAAGAGCTAATTCTGTAGCAAAAGATTTATTTAGCTTATATTCCACATTGCTGTTCATCATCAAAGAAATTGGGAAAGAAACTGAAACAACACAGTTTTCTGGAGTCAGAAGCTCATGCATAGGCCATGGAGTGGTGATGCTTATTGACATGCTCTTTAAGTCTTGTTTTCATAAAGAGCACAAGACTACCACCACAAGGATGTCACCACCCACAGTGAACTGGGTGCTCTCACACCAAATAAGAAAATTCCTAACAGCTTGATTTTAATGAGGCATTTTCTCAACTGAGGCTCCTCCTCTTTACGACTCTAGATCTTGTCAAGTTGCTATGAAATCAGTTTAGTACTCTGAATGTAGTTGGTCTTTGAGGAGGTGTGTCCTTCTAGGAATAGGTGTGACCTTTTTGGAGGAAGCATATCACTGTGAGGCTTTAAAGAACTGCTCAGTGTGGAAGACACCATCCCTGCATGCAGAAGAGATACTTTGTTCCTGGAAGCAATTGGATCAAGATGCATGAATCTAAGCTTCCTCTCCACCACCACATATGTCTAGACACTTGCATGTTTACTGCCTTGATGATAGTGGAGTGAACCTCTGAAACTGCAATGAAGTGTTTAAAAGCCCTAATGAAATGTTTCTAATGAGTTGCCTTAGTAATAGTGTTTTTTCACAGCATTGAAACCCTAATTAAGACAATCAGCTAGCACAGAAACTCTCCCAGATATCAAAATTAATAAGCAATAGAGAGTATTTTCAAGTCATTTGGCATTCAAACTTATTCTAGAGAAAAAACACAAATGATTGTGTCCATGACAAGCCTGACTAAAAACAAAAGCAAAAAAACAAAAGAAAAACAAAAACAAAACAAACAAAAAGAACAAAAACAAAACTACAACAACAACAAAACCAACCAAACAAACAAACAAAAGAAACACTCAGAGTGCATATGGGACCCAGTAAGACCCCCATGAAGCACAGGGGCTACTCAGGAGAAGTGACCAACATAGTGGGCAACCTCATAGAATTTGAAACCCATGAGAACTGGCATAGAAAATAGGTCAGCACACATGCATTGAATACACCTTCACTGTTTTCTGAGAATGAGGTCACACATAAATTTAAGACTGGAATTTCCAGGGAATAGACCTGCTGAAATGGTACATAGTTATGTTGGGAGTCAGATGTTTGGAGGAGAGACAGTGGGACAGGCCAGTGTGAGAGCATTTTGATGGTCATCTGGGGCACTCAACAGAGACCTCCAAAAGATCACAGGATTCATCCCAGGAAAGCGTGCTCAGGGAAAGCACTCAAGATCCATTCCCCACCATATATTAAATCACAGTATACTCATTTTCTCTTTTAAATTACTCTTTGACCTGATCGGCTGGCTATTTGTTAAGAAACCAAAGAACCTAATGTGGATATGCCCAATTTTAAGTATTTGAAGAAAATTTCTATTCTTCCTGGGTCTCCTGCTTCACATTTTGAGAACTGCATCATAGAATTCATTTGTCCCTCAGTGTCCTCTACTCCTATGTGTGTCCTTTATTTTTTAAAAGGTCACCATCAATTTAATCTTTCTTAACTGCTTCCTGGTCTCTTTTCTGCATGTTAATATTGGATTTCTTAAAAAGATATCTTAAGGGAATAGAGAGATGACCAAGTTTTCAAGAGCACTTTTGTACTGCAAAAAAATTGGATTTGTTTTCTTGGATACATATCCAATGGTTAACAATCAGCTCCATGGGATCTGACAACTCATGTCTCTGTGGTCACCTGTACTCACAAGCACATACCCTACCCCCACCCATATAAGTAAAGATAATAAATCTTAAAATGAGAGACAAGTTTCATTAGGTTTCATTATTCAAATGAAACCTGATTTTGTCTGATTTCTGAGTCTCTTTGGATCAGTTTTCTGGGTTGTACTTTGTGTAACAAGGCCACATTCCTTTTATCTATCACTCTTTCCCCAACTTGTTGTTTCTCTCTCAGACTTCATACCAGAGATTCTATCTGTGTCCTGTCTTTCTCCCCTAATTCCTAAACATCCATCTTTTGCTGCAATCCCTGCTCCTCTAAGTCATATCTCCAATTCCTTGCTCACTATGCAGACCACAGAAGCTAAGTCCTGTCCATTTTAGCCTGTGTGATATTAGATGTATGCACTGTTCACAGCGTGAGTTGCAACTTTCATCTTCCTTTGATGTTCTTTCCACCATAGTCCATCTCTACCAACAAAGTGTTCACTAATAGCATGTCATGTCACACATATTAATTTTTAGAACAAAACAAATATTATTGGCAAAGATACTGGGGTTGTTAAAGACCCATAAATAGCCAACATAGGAAAACAAACATTTTTTTTCAATCCTATAAGTTTACATTTCTGTACTTTGTGATTTTTTCAATTTAAGTGATATTTGACACCAGAGTATAGACGTAGATATGTAGGTCACCATGAAACTTGATAAAGTACACAGTAGGATTGGCTAGAAATTTTTACACAACCTTTCCGAACTTTTTGGAACCATCATCTCTGGTGTCTTCACCCAGGTACCTATTAAGATGTCACTGTCATCATCTGATCTCGCCTCAGCCAGAGGGGTCTCTGGAATGATGTGGAGGTTACCTTCCTTGTAGTCATCCAGGAGCTGATAGATGTAGAGGACCGGATCCTTCTTGTAGGAAATGTAAAACCAGTCGTTTAAGAATGACACCTGGGCTAGCACCATCCCACTCCAGTTTTCCTCAGAGCCATGTTTCCGTTCAAATTTGTGTTGTACCTCTCTGCCAACCAGGGCGCTGGCGAGGTGGACATCCCTCACCTGAGGAAAAACTACTTTGTGAGGCAAGACCTTAAGATTTAAATCCTCTCATCGCTGTGGAGCTCCTGTCTGTAGACACTGTCAATTCCTTCATACTTCACCAAATAAAAAGAAGGGTTTGTTGGCAGTTGACCTAGAATGATGGCCTTCCAATTGGTGACAGGCTCATTACCTTCCTTCCAACCGTGAGAAATTCTGTAGCCAACAATATTCCCCAGGGCCTGGGAAGAAGGCTTCCTCCTACTCTTCTTCTTGAGTGATGCCATGCTCAAACTCTTCAGAGGTATTGTCTTCTACCTGGCTGTAGACCTGTTTTGGTAGATCACACTGTCTTGTGGCTTCCATTCTCTCTTCAAATATCATACTTGCCCATTGCCTGGGACTGAAGATCTTGCCTGTTTAAACCAGACACAATGCTATTTCCTCTGTCATATATATGAGTTCCTGATGGGCAATGGTTATGGGTTGGGAGTGAATGCTGGACCAAGACTCTTTGCTAAGAGAACTTCTGAGAAGGTGAAGAAGACTATGCTAAACAGGTTTGGGCTTCTAAAATTAATTTTATTAAAATAAGAAGTTAATAAGTCAGCAATGGAGTTACATGCATTTAATACCAAAACTCAGAAGGCAAAGACAGACAGATTTCTAAGTTAGAGGCCAGTCTGGTCTACAAAGTGAGTTCCAGGGCAGCCAGTGCTATAGAGAGGAACCCTGTCTCAACAACAACAACAACAACAACAACAACAACAACAACAACAAGTAAAAGACAACAAGCGAAAAAAACAAACGAAAAACAAACAAAACAGAAATACAAACAAACAAAAAACAATACAAACAATCAAATGGAGATGTTCATAGGAGGTGGTGGTTATCCACATTTTTAGTAATAGTACTCAAGAGGCAGAGCAAGGCAGAAATTAGTGAGATAAAGGCTAGTCTGGTCTACACAGTGAGTTTCCTGACAGCCAAATCTAAACATACAGAAACTCAAATAAAATTAACCAAGCAAGCAAGCAAACAAACAAAGAAAAAAACAAAGAAAAGGGGAAACAAGGAAATAAAAATAATGTAATTAACAAGTAATTCTCTAGAGCTCAGAATAACATACACAGATCAACATTTATTTCTTCAGCCCTGAGTTAATTTGCCTCTGCTGAGGATCCTCTCCTTGAATTTCTATGTCAATTTAGGTGGTGGTAAGACTATTACCCCCAATGAACAGGAAGGAGAGAAAAGAAAAAAAAAAAAAGAGCCAGAGTGGTCACCATGACTCTCTTGTACATGCAAGCTCTGAGCTAAGTGCCTACATTCACAAATATCTGCCCAGGGACACACCACACCACTGGCCTTCTGTATTGTTTCTCCTGACCCAGCTTCAGGATTATTTGATGAAGCCATTGCATCTCTTAACTCAGGAAGAACTCAACAAGTCAAGGCAATATCAACCATTTAGAACTAATATCTTCTAACATGCACATGAAAAAAGAGGAGCTTTGGCATTTTAGTGGAATTGTGAACTAGATATTGTTAGCAAGGATAATAAATTCAGGAGATCAACTAATTTAGACCATCCATCTCCCTAGCTAATAAACATGGGGAAAGTAGAATGTACAGCTACTCACTATAGGAGAGAAACTTTTAGCTTTATGTAGGTATGAGGGTCCCAATTACTTCATAAATGCACTTACCCAAAGAAAATATCCTTGTCACCAAGATTCTGTCTCCTGATACAGACCAGGCTCCAAAAACCTGTGGGAACAAATGACCTGGCTTTGACACACCACTGTGAAGATAGTGAACTCACCTTCAATAGATTCTAGCACCTCCAAGTGGAATAGATGCACAACCTCCAGCCAGTGCTCTGTGACATCACCCTAGTTCAACTTACATCATAGAACCACTCTCAGCTGGTTCCTTCCCTAGTTACACTCAGAAACATGCAGCATCTCGACTTTACCTTTTCATATGGCCTCCTAGAAATAAAAAAATGAAATCCCAACTGAAAGGCCTGATGATCTGAGTAATATTCTGCCAAAGAAGTTCACCCTTTCATGGTGTTTATTGTTTAGTTGTTGGATTTTTATTTATTTGTTTGGTGTGTGTTTTGTTTTGTTTCATTTTTGTTTTTATTTTCATTCTGTGAAAGTCTTCGGGTTCTGACTTGACAACATCCATGGTCGTTGTTTTTCATGTTCCAACCTTTCCCTTGGTTATCTTTAAGCTGTGTTTCTTATCATAAATATTGCCAGACTCTTTGAGGCAGCACACTGGATAGCACACCAATTTTCACTTTATGAAAACCCACAGTTAGAGGAGGACTATTTTTATGCAAACAAAGCTGGAATTTGACAGGGTTAAATGACATGTATTGAAACCAATGGCAATCGTGAATTATGGATTATTTGGAAAGTGAGAGGACAACATAGATCTTGGTCATGCTTACAAAGTTGTGATAAACTTAAAACAAACCTGATATCTCCCAGTCATATTTTAAATGTTTTTAAAATTTACCAGCACTTCTGATTACAAGTAATTTCATAGATTAAATGCAGTAAAACAGGATGAAATAGATAAGGTAATTTTACTTTTGAAAAAAGTGTAGACAGAATACTGGACACAGGTAAGTATAAAATTTACTTACAAATTAGAGGACACTTTAATTGTTCATGCCACATAGATCTTCAGTTCTTAAAAAAAAATCCTTTTCACACACATACACTCACCCAATGAGAAAAAAAAATCTTTTAGAAAACAATTATACAAACAAAAAGGAGTCAAGTATAGTTTTATTCCCCTTTAGTACCAGCACTCAGAAAGCAGGCTGAACTCTGTAAGTTGAATGCCTGCCTAGCTGATAGGTGTTTTCAGAATTTTATTTTTCTTTTTTCATTTTTCCTTTTTCTTTTTTCTTTCTTTCTTTTTTTTTTTTTGGATTCTAGGACTATTTCAGTATTTGTTTAAAGATTCTAGAGTTTTTTGGGATTTACTTTTTATGTTTTAGGCGTCTTTTCGGGCTTTTTAGTATTTTAGAGTTTTCAGTTTTGTTTGTTTGTTTGTTTGTTGGTTTGTAATTGTGTGAAGACCTTAGGATTATTTAGAGTTTTAGGGTTTTTGATGGTTTTATATTTGGGGGGTTGTTTTGTGCTTACTTTTTTTGGGGGGGTATGGGTGAGGATTATTTTTATTTAATTTATTTATTTATTTTGCTGGTTCTTGATTTCTCCTAGAAATTTAAGATATTTCAGGTTTTTAGGGCTTTTTAGGTTTTATAAATAATTTTAGGATAATTTTAGTTTTTTGTGTGTTTCTGTTTTTCTTGTTGTTTTGTTTTGTTTTTGGTTCTTTTTATAGTTTTAGTGTTTTATAGGGTTTTAGGATTTTTTAAGGGTTTTTTGTGTTCTTGTGTGTGTGTGTGTTTTTTTGTTTTTTTTTTTTGTTTTTTTTTTTTTTTAAGGGTTTAGGATTCTTTTTATATCACTGGATTGTATTTAGTGTTTCAGGGTTTTGTACGTATTTTTTTTTGGGGGGGGGAAGGTTAGGATTCTTTTTAATGTCTCAGGATTTTAATTAGGGTTTCCGGGTATTGTACTTTTTGTTTTGTTTTGTTTTGTTTTAAAGCGGTTTTTTAAGTTATTTTTTTGAGTTTCAGAGTTATGATGTGTTTTTAGAACTTTTTAAAGGAACTTTTTTTAGGGTTTTAGAGTTCTTTTAGGTCTGTTGTTGAGATTGTTTTAGAATTTTAGGGTTTTTCTTTATTTTTTAGTTTTTTTTTTGTTTGTTTGTTTAAGTTTAATTAAGGAATTTTTAAAAATTGTTTTAAGTTTTTTTGTTTTGTTTTGTTTTGTTTTTGTTTGTTTTTTAAATAAGGTTTGTAAAATGATTTTTTTTTCCAGTGTTTTTGGCGATTTTTTTTAAGGCAATAGAATTTGTAGTTGTTGTTTTGGTGGTTTTGTTCTTTTTCATGTTCTTTTTTTCTTTCTTTCTTTTTTTTAATTGTTTTTTATTGTCTCATTAGCGATCTAGACCTGTAGAGTTTTAGGAATTTTTTTTAGGGTTTTATAATTTTTTTAGGGTCTTTTTAGAGTTCTTGTGTTTTCTTATTTATAGAATTTTAGGGTTTTAAAACATGTTTATTAAGAACTAAAAAAATAGCTTTTTTGGTCATTTAGTGTTTGTTTAATACGTTTACGGCTTTTAAGGTTTTTAGGGTTTTTGTTTGTTTGTGAGTTTTTGTTTTGTTTTCTTTTGTTTTGGTCTTTAAATGATTTTAGAGTTGTTCTCAGTGTATTTGGCGAGTTTTTTTGTTTTTTGTTTTTGTTTTGTCTTTTGTTTTTTGTTTGTTTTTTTTGTTTTTTTGTTTTTTTTTTTGTTTTTTGTTTTTTTGTTTGTTTGTTTGTTTGTTTTGTTTTGTTTTGTTTTTTAAGATATAGTGTGGTTGTTGTTGTTCTTTGCTTGTTCGCTTGTTTGTTTGTGGTAATGATTTTATGTTTTTATGTTTTACTGGGTCTTTTTAGAGATCTAGAATTTTTTGTTGATGTTTTTGTTTTTGTTTTTCTTTAAGGTTTTAGGTTCTTTTAGTTTTTTTTCTTTCAAAAATTTATTTTTTTGGGGGGGTTGTTGTTGTTTTTAGGGTTTTTGTTGTTTATTTAAAGCTTCAAGTTTCTTTTCTTTTCTTTTCTCTTCTTTTTTTTTAATTTTTAGAGTTTTTAGGGTCTTTAAGGTTCTGTCTCTAAAAACATAGAAACTGAAGCTATTGCTTTTAGATTATTCATAAAATGTAATCTATTCTGAAAACAAGAAACACTATAAATTCTTGTTTGTTCATTTGTGTGTATGTCCCCAGGAGCTATAGATTGTGTTTGCCTAATGCAGAGCTCTAGAATATGACCTGATCATACAGATTTAATTGTCACATTATGAAAGTTCAAGAACTATAGTATAAAGCTATATCTATGTATCCTAATTTATTCATCTTTCAAACAAACATTGTAGAAATGTCACAGAGGGCAGGGTTTATTGAAAAAGATTTTGAAAAAGGACCTCAAAAGTCATTAATTCAAGTATCTTATACTAGCCAACCCCTACCCATCTATCCACTTCACTCCTGTAAGAGTAATTGCACCTGTGTTTTGGTTAATTCTTATTAAATTCTCCAGTAAAAAAGGCCTTTATTAGGCTCCTTCCAGCTTAGTGAAAAACTCCATTCACTCTCCTTCTGAAAGCAAAAGCATTTTTCTTTCACAGACTATGTTAATTTTACAACATTTGCCCCTGGATGGTTTCCATTTCCACAGTTGTGTTTGCCATGGCTCAATATTTCATCTTTATTCAGACAACTCCTCTCATATATCACAGGATAATACACAAAGGCTCATTTATAAATCATGCCAAGAAAGCAGAATGAACTTGGGGGATACAGAAGAGGGAAAGACACAAGAGCAACAGAAGTATCATTAAGCTGGATAGTACTCTAGAATACTGCATGCTATTCATGTATCCTGGGGATCCAGAAATTGTTCTGATTTAAATTTTATTGCATTATGATAAGAAAATATACATAATTTCAATTTATCTGAATTTGTTATCATTTAAAAACCTATATTGTGTAAACAGATTTACATCACATTCTTTTTTTTTCCTTTTGTACTCCAACTCCTCGAGCAGAGGTCCACTCAAACCTATTAGACCTTTCAATTTTTATCATGTTTTTTAAATTTTACAAAATACTATAATAATAAAATTAATATTATAAAAGTTGTTTGATATAAAACAATCAATTGAATAGTCCCATGTAGATGTTTGTCAGAAGCAATACTGAAAATATAACATTTTTCTCAATATAAATTTTAAATAACTCCCAAGAAATTAGCTGTATGATATTTAAAAATAATATATCACTATTAGTTTTTTTTAATGTACACAAATAAATAGTCTTTTTGTTTGTTTTTGTTTGTCTGTTTGTTTGGTTGTTTTTTTTTTGTTTGTTTTTGTTTTTAGTATGGCTTCAAAATCTTGGCTTATAGATTATGCTAACAGGACCCTGAATCTGTATTTTTTGTAGCTAGGACAGTGTCTAGCAAATATAGAAGTAGATGCTCACATTCATCTACTGAATGCAACACAGGGACCCCCATGCAGGTGCTATAGAAAATATCCAATATATGAGGGTGTCTGCTACCCTAAAGGGGGAAACAATATGAACTAGGCAGTAACTCCAGAGCTCATGTCTCTAGTTGAATGTGTAGCACAGGATGGCCTGGAAGGTCCTCTGTGGAGGGAGAAGCCCTTGGGTTTGAGAAGATTTTATGGCCCAGTAAAGGGTACTCCCAGGACCAGGAGGTAGGAGTAGGTGGTTTAGGGGGCAAGGAAGGGGTAGGGTGTAGGTGACTTTTGGAATGTAAATGAAGAAATTATCTAATAAAAAATAAAATTATATATATACCTTGGCTTACTGTGATACAAACAAAATAAGAAAAGTTTATGGACATTGGATGTCATTGTAATAAGGCTGTACTTGGATATCCCTCACATAACCAAAGGATTTTACCTCCATAGTAGCTAAGCTAACACTTGAAAATTTTGCTGTGCCAAAGAATGAATGAACTGTAGGCATGATTTTTGGATACTGATTTCCTGCTGAGGTCAAAGCTATTTGTCTTGAGTGGTTGTTGTCATTCTCAGACCACAGGAAACAGGGTAAATTCACATAAGGAATGGTGTTTGTATTAAGATGGTCTATCCTTGAAGTCATTCATCAACTGTTTCAATGAAGAATGATTCTGTTTGGAGTTGACATAGAAGTTAGGTGACAGTAGTATTCAGTTTAATTGGATGTGATGGTTATTCAATGGCATTCATTTCAGAAAAAATAGTAACCCATAGAGTCTTCTTCTTCAGAATCGATACAATAATTATAAATATCAAGCAAAGCCTTCAGACTCACTCTTTGCTGTTCTCTTATTAGCCGACTCCCAAATTAATTGTCCAAATTTATTTTGGCTGTATAAATAGTTTTGAAATATGTAAGCTATTCTGAAAACCAATATAGTATAAAAACATCAAATAAACAACCCTACTAATAGAGAGGCTGAAATAGGAGAAGCATCATTTCAAGACCCTTATGCAGTACACAGCAAGAACCAGTTATGTACAAACAAGCAGAAAGTGTATATGGATTGTACAATATTTGGACATATTAATCCCATTTACCAAATTAGACACAGCAGAATGACAGCTGACCAATTTCTAATTCCTGTAATTTTTGAATTTCAATTAATTAGGTTATGTTGGAATTATTAATTTTCGTATTGATAATATTAAGGAAAAGTGATTGTTACTTTGTATTAATTATTTTGTTTGAGGTGGAATTATGTTTGTGTGGGCTTGTTGAATGATTATTTTCTTGCTTATTCTAAGTTGCAGTTTCACTTCTTTTGTTGGTGTTTTCCACATATTATTCTTTTGAAGGTCTGGATTTATAGAAAGGTTATGTATAAAATTGGTTTTGTCATGGAATATGCTGTTTTCTCTGTCTAAGGTGATTGAGAGTTTTTTTTTTTTTCAGTAAAGGAGCCTGGGCTGTTATTTATGTTCCCTAGAGGTAAAATAGATGCTGGGACTACTATCATTTTTTGAAAATACATCCATTCGTTGAGAGGGGAGGTCTTCCACTGGCCTGTGTAACCTAGTGCCATGTTCTAGGTGCTGCTAGTAAATGGGGATCCAAGTGACATGACCAATGACAACAGAAACCACCTCTTTTAAAATCGAACCTAAGAATGTTAGGCAGAGTTTATTTTGACTGTCTTATGGTAACCGGATCTTAGATAGAGAGGATGGAATTCATGTATCTCTTTAGAAAATGCTTTTAAGTTCTGTCATTTATATTTTACAGAGAAGGAAAAGAGAGAAATCACTTCATAAAGAATAGCACTGAAGAAAGCAAATGACCAATGCAGCATTAAAGCAAAACACTATTGTGCCCAACACTGTAGTTTTCTAGTGATTAGGTGGAGGTCAAGTAGCCATGGATGCTACTGGACCTTAGAGGTGCTGGAGACATTCAGATGACTTTTTGTTATGTTTTATTTTATTTTAACATTTCCCCTTTTTAGGCAGTCTTATTTTAGTCTTCTGCTAAGACCCCTAGTGTTCTGGGGTACATCTGACCTTACTGATCTTCAGGCGACTAGACTTGGCAGGAGCAGATTGGAAACTAGATATATTACAACCAATTCACTGATCTACTTGCCTACATCTGGTCATCTCAGATTGTCCACCTAAATTCTATACTGATAATTTCTGGAACATGCAGCCTATGCCATGATTCACAGGCAGATAGTACAACTGCTTCAGCTACTGTACTAAATTCAAGTCTATTCTCTAAACAGGACTTGTTGACATTTGAAAATATAGGAACAAGTTTCTCTGAGGAAGAATGGGCTATGCTGAACCCTTCCCAGAAAACACTATAGTGTTTTCATGCTGGACATCTACAAGCTAACCACCTGTCTAGGTAAATATAACTACTTTCCTTTGTGTACACATTTAGTAATATGGACTGTGCACGTGAAAAATAGAACCTGGGAGAAATTTCCATTTGGGCTAAAAATTTATTTAGATTGCTTCTTCACTGTTGAATCAGGAACTGCTACAAAAAATATTTCATTTCTATGTTATTTTTTGTTTTTTGGGTTGCTTGTTTCTTTTTTGTCTGTTTGTTTTTGTTTTTGTTTTGTTTTGTTTTGTTTGTTTGTTTTTCTTTTTTTAATATACAATTTCTCTACTTAAAACTGATTGTTCTGAAGATCACTCAGTACACCAGGCTGACCACAAACTCACCTGCCTTTGCCTCTCAAGTGCTGGGTTTAAAAATATGCACCAACACCATCACCACGAAAACGACCACCATCAGCTAGCATAAACGGTTCTAATTTTAGTGAGGATCAATTATTAATGCTAGAAGGAATGCTTCTTCCATGAAATCTAAAACTCTTAACTATCTTAACCATGGATATCTTCAGGTTTTCTTATTTTTTTAATTTTCTTTTTACATTTAATACCATGCCATTTTGAATTTTATAAATTTTATTTATTTTATTAATTTATGTACAGTATGAAGCTGAGATTGAGCTTGAGGCTGATCCTTTTAACTATTATGAGTCAGGACTCTCTAAGTGATCAATACATACAACAAAAATTATGTGTGTGTGTGTGTGTGTATATATATATATTTATATATATATGTATATGAATATATAATTATGCATGCATACATATTATACATAAATATATAATACATAATTATGTATATATGTATATGTATGTATATATAATTATGTATATACATATATGCATATATATGCATGATTTTATACAACTATAATGCATGTATTAATATAATTTATATTTATATGTAATATATTTTATTATTTGTTATATTTTTAGAACATATTATACATTATTATATATATTTTTTTAGTTTATTAAAGTGAATTACAGGGTGTGTTCCAACAATAGCTGTCTAACAATTGAGGTTGTAAGAATCCAGTAGTTGTTCAGTCAATGAGACAAGATGTGTCAAATGGTCATCAGTGTTTTCTGGAGTTCTGAGGAAATGCCTGTAATGTCAGTGAAGCAATGGACTTGCCAATGAGGGCGAAGTGGGTAAGAAAAAAATCTTTCTTCTTCCACGATTTTTATATATAAGGCTGCAGATATTTTATATAGGTGTGTGTCAGGTTAAATGTGAGTTTTCCCACTTAAAAGATACAGAGTCAAAGTGGATCTTAACATTTCTAATTATTAAGAAAAACTCCTTTACTGTCTTGCCCAGTCATTTGGGTTTTAGTTAACTCAAGATATAGTCAAGTTAACCACCAAGACCACTCATTACAGTGTTCAATTGGTTCAGCATAATTTATTGAAATGTCTAGCCTTTCTTCATTGAATTGCTTGTGTGTTTTGTTGAATGTATTTGGCAGTTTGTATACATATGTCCAGAGTGAGCTGTTTTATTTTGGTTGTGACTATTGAACTCTTATACAATTATAGATAAGCGCTCACATCTATTGTACTGAATTTTTTCTACTTTATTACTCCCTGTTATTCTTTGCATTGTGAAGGAAGAGATGGCAAAATGGTCAACAGTACATGTTAACCTTCCCATTCTGTTTATAGCAGGCAATGCAACTCAAAAAAGATTCCACCTCACACCAGTCAGAATGGCTAAGATCAAAAATTCAGGTGACAGCAGATGCTGGCGTGGATGTAGAGAAAGAGGAACACTCCTCCATTGTTGGTGGGATTGCAGGCTTTTACAACCACTCTGGAAATCAGTCTGGCGGTTCCTCAGAAAACTGGATATAGTACTACCGGAGGATCCAGCAATACCTCTCCTGGGCATATATCCAGAAGATGCCCCAACTGGTAAGAAGGACACATGCTCCACTATGTTCATAGCAGCCTTATTTATAATAGCCAGAAGCTGGAAGGAACCCAGATGCCCCTCAACAGAGGAATGGATACAGAAAATGTGGTACATCTACACAATGGAGTACTACTCAGCTATTAAAAAGAATGAATTTATGAAATTCCTAGCCAAATGGATGGACCTGGAGGGCATCATCCTGAGTGAGGTAACACATTCACAAAGGAACTCACACAATATGTACTCACTGATAAGTGGATATTAGCCCAAAACCTAAGATACCCAAGATATAAGATACAATTTCCTAAACACATGAAACTCAAGAAAAATGAAGACTGAAGTGTGAACACTATGCCCCTCCTTAGAAGTGGGAACAAAACACCCTTGGAAGGAGTTACAGAGACAAAGTTTGGAGCTGAGATAAAAGGATGGACCATGTAGACACTACCATATCCGGGGATCCATCCCATAATCAGCTTCCAAACGCTGACACCATTGCATACACTAGCAAGATTATGCTGAAAGGACCCTGATATAGCTGTCTCTTGTCAGAGTATGCCTGGGCCTAGCAAACATAGAAGTGGATGCTCACAGTCGGCTATTGGATGGATCACATGGCCCCCATGAAGGAGCTAGAGAAAGTACCAAAGAAGCTAAAGGGATCTGCAACCCTATAGGTGGAACAACATTATGAACTAACCAGTACCCCGGAGCTCTTGACTCTAGCTGCATATGCATCAAAAGATGGCCTAGTCGGCCATCACTGGAAAGAGAGGCCCATTGGACACGCAAACTTTATATGCCCCAGTACAGGGGAACGCCAGGGCCATAAAAGGGGAGTGGGTGGGTAGGGGAGAGGGGGTGGGTGGCTATGGGGGACTTTTGGTATAGCATTGCAAATGTAAATGAGCGAAATACCTAATAAAAAATGGAAAAAAGAAGCCTGATGCTAGCTAGTGGTGGCATAATCCTTCAATCCCAGCACTTGGGGGCAGAAGCAGGGGGGATTCTGAGTTCGAGGCCAGCCTGGTCTAAAACGTGAGTTTCAGTACATCCAGGGGTAAACAGTGAAGCCTTGATTCAAACAAATCAGCACCAGCATCAACAACAACAAAAACAACAACAACGACAAAACCCTACCCATCTCTCCAGCTCTTCTGGCCTCCTTAGGTCCTGCACATATATCACACACGTACACACACACACACACACACACACACACACACACACACACACTCACACACACACACACACACACACACACACCTGTACACACAGGAGAACACAGTTTAGATTTTAAAATGCATTTTCTGACTCACCAATAAATAAAACTACATCAATGTTGTTGGTCCAATAAACCTTAATTGTAATAATACAAACTATGTTAAACACCAAAGATTTCATTTAGGTCAGAAGCCCTTTAACTATTGAATTTGGGAGACTATTACTTCAGAAATGTTAGCTCATTAAACACCAGCTGACCCACATTGCTGACCATCCCTATACATGACAACTGTGTGAGTAAACATTTAACAGACGATGGAACCTTCTCAGAACCCATAAAATACATAATCAGGAAAAGCAGACTGAATTCCCAGGCTAAGAGAAATTAGCATATTGCAGGGGCAGAATGTAATAAAGGTTAAAAGTGTAGAAAACTTGGAAGAGTTATGTTTCATTTCACAAAACGAAATGTTAGAAGGTATACACTGCTTCCCACTGCCTTCCATTTTCAGTTTTAACCACAAAATTTTTGTTTGTGATTTAAGGGATAAAAGAAATGAGTATTTGTTTGACATCTTAGTCCATAGCTATGTTTTTCTCAGACCCTATGCTCTGGTGTCTGGTAACACGAACTATGATTTCATTCTTCACTCTTTCTCAGAAGAAATAGAAAAAGCTATTAGGGCCCTTGAAGTCAGAAAGAATTAATATTCATGGCATAGTTTCAGTGGCCATAATTTTGATCGCCATAGAAGACCAAAACAAAGAATTGGGTAACTTTATGAACAACATGAGTAGACTATGTCTTCCTTGATTGTTATCATTGTAGATGTCACCCCGAGATTTTCCTGTGGAAAGCTTTTTCAAGGAAGCTTGTGGAATACAAAAAGAACTGAAAGCCAACATAAAACTAAGAAACTTGTAAGCATTTTAAGTCTTCTTGCAGTTCTCTCTGTCCACAGTAGTTATCCATCTCCGTGGAAGTACAAGAGAGCAGCACAGTGTCTTTGATTATTTTTCTTTTATTACACACACTGAAATCTCTTAAAGGGGTGCATACCTCTCCTGTGCCTAAAGGGATGCCCAATTTTTAATTTCTTCATTCTAAATGAGTATAGCAGATTTCTATATAGAAATGTTTGAGTATTTAGTTTACTGATAAGGGAAGCGCATGGGAGATTATATAACCTCTTCAAAATGGTACTAGAACTAGTTTTATATATGTGTGTGTTTCTCTTAGAATAGCACAGATAAGCTATCTATCAAGGAACCATGAAAAACGAGGAACTCTATCAAGAAAGGGGAAATAGACTATAGTGGAATCAAAGAATAAAGAAGAATCTAATACAAAAGGGTTAAATGGGGAGGGGAATCAGGCCAAGAAAGACTAGATAGGACATTAAACCCTAGATGAAAATTCGCTACTATTAATTGTGCTAAATAAACACAGCAGTAAAATGACTTCTAATGAATCCTAATTGCTCTTCCTATATGTCAGTGTATATCCCCCAATCTCCAGCAAAGGTGACTTTCCTACAAAATGTGATAATAAACACAGAGAGCCAAAATTGGACAATACATAGAGAGTGAGAGACTTGGAACACAAGACGATGTCTTTATCAAGCTATTCCCTTCAAGGTTCAGGAATCTATACAAAGATGAGTCAGAAAGATAATCCTGACCAGAGGTAGAGGTAATGGTTAGTACCAATGAGTTGAATCATGGGTATTCCATGTTCTTTGTCTAACGTCCACTTAACAGTGAGTGCCTATGTTGTGTGCTCTTGTTTTTGGGTGATGTTCTATAGGTATCTGGTCAATCCATTTAGCTCATAACTTCTATTAGGTTCACTTTTTCTCTGAGTTCGATGGTAGGGAAATGAAGAGGGGAAAGCATACTTTCAAATTATATTAAATAAAAAATTTAAAGAAACTTTATTAAAAAAAATACAAATAATCATGTCTATAGCCCCATCTAATGTAGGCAGATCCTATTTGAGATTCCCTCTTCTCAGGAGACTCTAGCTTCATGTCAAGTTGATAAAAACTAGCACACACAGGATAACATAAAAGCATTCCAGCCATGTCTAAGTATCACACTGAGGAACTGAGACATTCTGTGGACATTCCATTGGGGTAAATTTCAGAAAAATGTAAGTTTTTACAATTTGCCTCAGCTTTAAAGTGTAAATCTTCAAAGGAGAGTGATGGTCATCTCCCCTTTTTCCTCTTTGGGGCTCTACAAAGACTTCTTTGCTAACCAGGTACCACTGTGACTTGGATATTTAGAAGACAGAGTGTAAAAGCATCCCTGGAGATATAGCTGCTGATGAGAGCAGACTTCCACCATCTTCTACCTTCACAACTTACTGGTTAAGATTTGAAAACATTGGGAAAGACATGGTGGAACAATTTCTTTAAAGCCCAGTGCTGTTCTCAATAGACATACCCTGATTTTCTAGATGCACCTCATGTATTAATCTGTGAATTCACCTGGCAATCTCACATTTCTTGTGCATGGCATTAGGGATGCCAATGAAAGCTAGACTTTTGAAATATATTTGTAAGTCTGATTTAATTTCACATTCCCTGCCCTTAATCATGATAACCTTGCCTGACTAGATGTGTCAACCATTCTCATTGAAAGGTTACCTTGTAAAAAGGTGGTTGAGAGAAAAAGTTCTTTTAAGGCCCAAAAAGGCTAGTTAATCAGTATATGAGAAGTAGGGCTGACATCATTCAGAACAAATACTAAAGAGAATCTCCTGTTTTGTGAATAACTGAGAGAGAAGCAGGGATTGGGGCCTGGAAGGTAAGTGACTGTCCTTAAAGATAGTCAGTCCAGACCTGGAGGCTGTGTCTGACAACATCCAGAGGAACGCAGTCCAATTGCCTGGTGCTTCTTGGAGGGGCACTGTTTCTCTTCAAAATGTGACAGGGTTGCCATCCACAAGAAGGCAGAATGCAGTGGTGGTCTAGACTTCTTTTTACCCATCAGAATAGTGATTTCCCTTTTTTTCCTTGCTATTACAGATGAGTAAACTCAATAGAGTGACAAGGAAGCCCTGCTGACACCAGAATCTCTAATTGCAAAACCCTTACAGGGAATGCCAGTTTCCTTCCACTTTCAGAACAAAAAGCTAGAATTGGGCTAACAGGGCTAAGCATTCTCTTACTGGCTTTTATAGAACATGATTCTCTGAAGCTCAAAATAGAGACTTTGGTGTTTACTGACAGTTTAAAAGCTAAGCACCTCTAACATTTGCTTTACGGTGCTGAATAATGCACAACTTTTGTAACAAACCACCAAACAACATACAAAAAGTACAAGATTTGACAATAAATCTTGTTGAAAGTTAATGCAGTAGGAATTTTTGACTAATGTATGATGTGAGCATGTAAATATAGTATTCGACCAAAGATTTAGTAACTCTGTATTGCACACTTCTTACACTAGGCTATTTACTATTTTAATATTAGTCATTCCTGTTCCATGCTGTACATGTGTGTTTATACAATTATATTTCATCTGGAGACCACACATGAAATGCACATATTGTGTTTTAAATCTTTCTTCATGTTGCAGTACACTTTCAGTGTACATAGCTAGATACTCCAGTTTAGTATTTTATTATACACTATATATAACATACAGTGTATACTTAGAAGATGAATCCAGTACTGGACTTTTAAAATGTTGTGTGACAGCATGGTGATTAAAAAAAATCTCAATGGACTTGGCTGAGATTTGCAGTCTTGTATTTGTTCTTTTATAATGAATCATAATTTCTTTTTATTGTATGACAGACTTATTATAAGAAAGAAAGCCATTAGTCTGGGATCTCTCTGGCTATAAGTATTCCTTATAGCCGGAGAGTGGCCAATTAGACAGAAAGCATGTCTAGGTATACTGGTTGCAATCTGATAATTTTGTTACAAGGAATCACCCCATCTCTCAGGACACTTGAATTAATGTAACTTCCTAAAAGTTTCAAGAATTAGAATGACACACACCAGGCACATATAAATTACACATTCTGACCTTCTCTATGATCCTGAATCTTCCTTTGGCTGTCCCTGTGACTCTGCCTGTCCTTTTTCTGCTTTTTCATTTACTACCTCAGTCTGCATCTGAACCTCTGCCTCTGCATCTGTGTCTGCCTCTGCCTCTGCCTCTTCCTCTTGCTTTCCTTGTCTCACTGCCTACTTATTAGTGCTGAGATATCATGCAGATTATTTTAGTTTTAGAATTGATCTACTGTGGAATTTGTTTTATATGAAAAGTAGGTGCCTTACTACCTTGAGGTAAAACCATTTAATTGAATTTGAATCTTCAATATAATCAGGCATGTATCCAAATTCATAAGGCAACAATTGCTATGTAACTGTCTGAGGCTTTTGGGTCACTCCACTGTTCTGAACAAGGTGTTTAGTAGTCAGAAGGTTAAGCACAGGCAGATAGCATTACTGTAAGAATAAAATCCTGCCTTATTTATAATGTGATAAATATCGGGACCCAAACTACCAGAGGAGGTAATGAATTCTTTCCATTTGCAAATTTCAGGTTGTAAACTGCTTCTCCTAGGGAAGACAGGACAGCACCTGTTTCAGAGTTAGTAAATGGAGACAGGAACTGAAGCAGAGAGTATGGAAGAACTCTGGCTTATGCACTTTCACGTCATTGTGTCTTAGGGTACTAGATGGTGGAAAACAGAAAAGAAAGAAAAATATGTATCAAAAATATCAAAATGTTTGAACTATGTCCACATTTTGAAGTCCTCTCCTGATAATATAAGTGATCATTTGGAAATCAATTTCTACATGAGAAATGGTAAACTGTATACTTTTCATTATTTCTATTTTATGAATGTTTTACCTGAAGGAATGAGCCTGTTGCCTGTGCATTAAACTGGACTGTGTGGAGGTCAGAAGTTATATTGTATCAGATCCCCGAAACATGACTTACCTGTGGCTGTAACACACAGGATAGGACCTGTTCATTGAATCCCAGATCCTCTGCATAGTAGACAATGATGTTATATTCTGTGCCATGTATCCACCTCCACATTATCACATGAGCAAAAAATGGTATAGGAACATAACTGTTCTCAAAAAGCCCAACTTCATCTAATAATAAATTAATGCTTACAAGGCTCTCCTAAATAACACCACCACCACCACCACAGAAAAAAAATATATAAAGATAGGAAATTCTGAAAAGATTGTTTGTTTGTGATCTTTGGTGAATTCTGAGGAGGACTAAGCTAACACACTTCATGTAGCTGTACTGAGAAGCATTAAGAAGACAGGTAACACAATCTGACCCGGGCTAAAGTTTTTTCAACTGTATTGGCTTTATCCTTCACGAGATTCTTGTCAGAAATGGATACCCTTCATCAGACCCACAACCAGAAACTTTCCATATGTCTCCCTTGGAGTCTGGGCAGAGGATATGTGACATGCATCAGGAATGATTAAACTTCATGTTCCCTAGATGTGAAACCGTTTTCAAGGATCCTATGATATACACAAGGTCTGCTCCAGAATGCATAGCATCAGGTCTTTCTTGGCCAATTCAGAAGTGGAGCCAACATCTTAAAAGACAACTTATCTGTTCGACAGATATGCTGCTATCACACAGGTGGTGGTTTCAATTGCCAGCACCTACATTGTGGCTGTCTCTCTGTCTCTTTGTCTTTCTATCTGTCTCTTTCCCACTACCTTTCACCCTCTCTGTATAGGTATCTCTCTATATCTCTGTCTCTGTCTGTCTTTCTCTCTTTCTCCCTCTACGTCCCTGCCCCCCCCTCTTTCTCACCCTCCCTGTAACTCCAGTGGCATACGCTTATTTGTTCTCTTCTGTCCTTTGCTGTCTTACATGTATGAAGTGTCCATGCAAATTATCATGTATACAAACAACCATACTCAACTGCACAGAATGAAAATGAAAAGAAAAGTTGTCCAGTTTAGGTGTCTAATTCTTCTGGGAAAGGTAGGAGAGAGAAATCAGTGTGTGTCACCTCAAAAAGAAACAGAGTGCCCTCAGAAATAGAGCCTCTAGGCAGGAACACCACAGGCAAGAGGAGGGACATTGTACAAGGAACTGATTCCTGGTCTTTCCAAGAGGAGTGCTTTGGTGGGTGAGCACATCAACAGGACAAATGTCTCACCACAGGTAACCCCTGCAACCAGAAGCCAAAGTCACCTTGGTGGGGCTAGGAGCAGATCGCCTGCCTCTGCACTTTGCTTCTGTTTCGCTGCCATTGGAGAACTGAAGTTGGAGCAGCTGCTACCTGTTGGTGAGTTGGCTTCTAGTGCATTGGTCTGTAGAATTCAGATTTGGAAACTATGAATGTAATGGATTGCTCAAATGCTTCCAGTCTGAGAATCTTGGGGAGGCGCTACAGAATTTCTTAAACTGTAATGTCATTTAGTCATTGGAGCAAGCATAGATGCTTTGCTCCTTTTTTAGGCATTCAGATTTGTCCTCAAAGTCAAAGTTTGTGAGCATTTGAGGGGTATGCTTGAGGAAAGGGGATATTGACAGTGCTCTATCCAAACTGCATGGCACACAGCTAGACGTTGTTCCCTCTGGAGCATAGAAGTGTCTGATGGCTTTGCATGGGATCCTTCTGAGGACAGGATCTAAGGAAGAGTTCCAGGTAGAGAACTAAAGTGCAGTTATCGGAGCAAGCAAGCATAAAACATTTATGATTGTGAGCTGGAAGTTGAGAACACCCAAGTATTGGACCTAATGCATGATTGGTGAAATAGTTTGAAGAGATGTTGTTTCTTTTGAATTCTCTGTATTGGTAAGGATACATCGTCTCAAGCAAAGGTGGAGTGTGGAATCCCTGTGGTCACTGAAGTATAATAAGTTGTAAACAGCCAAAGTAAATGTGGCAAGTCCAAGTGTATGATGTGTAGGAGCTGCCACTGTTCAGACAGGCTGAGCCATTCCTCTGGATTCAATTAGACATTTAAAAAGGGAAACCCCTGAGAAAGCATAAGGGAAATATTGCTGTTTTTAATTACACATTTTTATTTGTGTCTAATGATTTATACAATATATGCCAAATACTGTGTCCCTTTCTTTTACACATAATATCATTGTTCCTTTCAAATTGTCTTCATTATTAATGTCAGAGACTATATTTACAATCAATTTACAATTGTCTCACAATTCTTCCTCAGAACATATCCTCATCAAGGTTCCCAAGAAAAGCACTCAGACATACCTAATTTTATGAAGCAACCTTCCAGCCTGGTGCCTATGTAAGTCAGCCATTTGGGTAGTGTTCTGTCTTAAGCTGCTCAAATCTAAAGTGTTTCTATTCATGAAAATGGTTTCTGTGGTTAATGTCATAAATCTGGAAAGGGCTGTCAGATGTAGCACTCACCACTACAGCCACAAAGCTTGAAGTTTCCACTAGCTCCTGATCATGATGCTGTAGAAGGTTCTTTTCATCTTCACAGACATTGGCTTCTAATTCCCCAAAACTTAGTAGTGGCAGTGTATTCTTTCTCTCTCGGTACACAATTAGACATGAAACATGTCTTAGTCTACTTTTTGCATCCTCAGAAGTTTGTGGTACTTTTCTGCTGGATGACTTATTTCTGGGAAAATCGAGCCATCAAGGCTATCCTTAGCATGGAGGGTACAGAATCATAGTCTGAGGAAGTGTGAAGCCAGGGTAATGATTAGTTCTTAATCCAAACATTCCCTAGGTATAATAACTTTAGTCTTCACCATCCCTGGTTTTAAAACACCTGAGTTTTATATGTTTTATTCGCAAACATTAATTGTAGCTTTTCTCACTTAAACATATCCAGTAACACAGGAACAGATTTTTACAGGGCTCTTTATATTCTGAATTGTGCATCCCTCATGGTGTATGATCTGTTTCCATTGTGGGAGGACATTTCCTGAGACAGAGTTGGTTACCTTTGCTCAAATGATCTCTCAGGTGTTTATGTCTAAGTTTTCCTCCTGGTGTGATAATTTGATGTGGACACAAAAATAAGAAAAGTATACTTTAAAAGATGTGTGCTCAAATAAAAAAGACAAGTAAATTTGAAATGAAGTGTGCAGCTTTCTATTCAGTTTTCTTTGATGATAAATGCTAAGTGAATCTGTATCACTACACAACTCTCTCTCTCTCTCTCTCTCTCTCTCTCTCTCTCTCTCTCTCTCTCTCTCCCTCTCCATTTCCCTCTCTGCCTCACACTCTCCTTCTCCCCTCTCACTTTCTGTGTACGTATCCATGTATGTGTGTATGTGTGTGTGTGTGTGTGTGTGTGTGTGTTTCTCTCTCTTTGTCTGTCTGTCTTTCTGTTCATCTGAATCTCTCTCCTCCCTCCTACCTTCCCACTCTCTATTTCTCTGTCTCTCAAAATCTCTCATACATTCTTTCTCTCTGTTTGTGTGTAAGTATGTATGTATGTATATATGTATGCATGCATGAATGTATGTATGTATTTATGTATGTATGTATGTATGTATGTATGTATGTATGTATGTATGTATGTATGTATGTGTCTGTCTGACTCTCTCTCTGTCAGTCTCCCCTTGCCTCACCCTTCTGTCTTGCTTTCCTCACTGCTTTCTTCTCTTAGGAAGAAACTTCAATCCACTGGTGCTTCAGTTGTGAATGGTGGTACCAAGAAGATTACAGTAAAATGGTTCCTATAGCACAAGACAATGAGTGAAGTTAACTAAGAGACGAGTTGTGCTGAAAAATAATGCAGCTGTGCAAGATGATTCAAACCAGAGCAGTAATGACAGCTATCAGACAAAATGTCACTTTCTCTAGTGTTCTCAGCAGCAGTTCTGGAACTTATCTTACATGAAAGGACTAAAACAACTAGAGGCTTCAAACCAGCTTTAGGAATTATGTGATCAGTGGCTGATGCCAGAGACCAGCTCAAAAGTACTGATCTTAGAATCTCTGGAAATATAGCATTTCCTAACAATTCTCCCACAGGGAATGAGTAATTGAGTGAAAAAGCATGATCCAAAAGATGTCAGACAGGCTGGGGCTCTGTTCAGCTCCTTGGAGACACAGCCACATGAGGTGAGACCAAAGATTTCTTATAATCTACAATGACATAAAACCCAAGAAAATATGTCTTGTTTGACAGTAATCAAATACTGGGACAGCTCTCATTCCCTTAGAATGGCTAGGCAAAATCCAAAATCACCTTTTGTCATTCACTTTATGCCATGCACTCTGGTCGAATCAGTTTGACAAGCCGAGAGGTTTGGAAACTACCTACTCATGAGGCAAACACGTTTCACAGAAATTCGCTCCTGGACTCTGGCGTTCTCTCTAACCCATACATTAATTTTCCATTCCTGTGATATTCTATTGTAAAGATCCACATGCTCTCCTTTAGTATTACACTATTATAAGTGCCTTTTAAGATTGAATTCTTACATAGCTAAAGCCAGTGTTCCAACAGTCCTAGAACATCCTTGAGCAAGATCTTGGGCTTGGAATTCAGTACTGCCCCTGGTATTACTCTATCACCTTGAGTAAATTTTAGTTCACTGACCTTCAGAGGAATCTACCATCACCAAGGAAGAAAGAAGTTTTTGACCTAAGGAGAAACCAGAATAGATACTTAGAACTATAGCTGAGTTACACACATATACAGGAATTTACAATGGTTTAGGAAGTAGATTGGGCTGTGGATTTAGAATTTTGCATTATTCATGAGATGGTTAGCTAGAACTGAACGCCCTAATTACAACCATGACTTGGGTGTGAAAGCCCTTGCCCTAGGAGTGAAAAGATCTCACAACTGGCTTCTAAGACTATAGCTGAACTTAGGTAGGGCTAACTTTGTCTCAGTTATTTTATTACCCAGTTCCTGCCAGTTTTTGCATTTTCATTCCTCTGTTATGTGTAAGAGTCATTAAGCATCTGGTTACCACATTTGTACCTTGCAGGTATGTCACCCAGCTTCCTTATTGTCTTCTGCATAAAAAGTCTATGTTCAATTTGACAAATTACATACAAATCCAACACAACCTCTCCTGTGTGCATCTGTCTGTCAGTTCATCCTACCCCTTGCCCACCTTCGAATAGAGACCATTCCACACAGACAAAGAGACCCAGACGGTCTGTGGCAACTTCATTAGGCTGAGAGTACCTAGCAAAGTCTTTCATGGCCTTAAAGAGGGAGGTGTGTATTTTTTGTCTTCTTTTAAGGCCAGGAATTGACAGTGCTGGACCTGCTCTAGCACATTTAAGAATACAAGCCTTAAGACCTCAGAAACAAAATTGAAAAGCAAGAAAGGGAAGGAAAAGGGTGATTTAGTATCTGTCACATAACTTATACAGATGAAGTAGAGGGTAAAGAAACAGAGATTAGACAACATTGCGGAGAGTAAATGGTAGAAAAAATGCAACAATCAAAATGAAAATATGTCAGAAAAATATGCCAACAGAGAGGTAGAGAGACTCTAAATGCTGGGGCTAGTAATCACTTTTGAAAATACATCCCTGAGTTGAGAGTGAATGTTCTCCACAGTCCTGTCTTACCATAGGTGTTATGATCTAGGTGATGAAAAATTGAAATACATGAAAGAAAAGTGCCTACAACATAGGGTCTGTTTGAGATCTGCCCAGGATGTTGTAGATTTCATAAACTCTCTTGAGAAGTGGGGTATAATTCTTATAGGTCTGCCTTCATATCTTACTCGACCATTTTCCGTTAATGCTTCTATTATTATTTCTTAGTTTAGTGCATTTAGTGTTTTGAATATTATTTGATGGGACAAGGTACTTTTCAGGTTGAGTCTAATTGGAGTTCTGTAGGTTTCTTTTATGTTCAAGAGCATCTCTCTTTAGGTTAGGGAAGTTTTCTTTAATTGTTTAAAGATGTTTACTGGTTCTTTAAGTTGGCAATATTCACTCTCTTTTTATACCTGTTATCCTTAGGTTTGGTCTTCTCATTGAGTCCTGGATTTCCTGGATGTTTTGGGTTAGAAGCCTTTGCATTTGTATTTTCATTGACAGTTGTGTCAGTGTTTTCTATGCTTTCTCCTGCAACTGAGATTGTCTATGTCTTCTATTCTGTTGGTGAGGCTTGAATCGATGACTCCTGATCTCTTTCTGAGGTTTCCTAACACCAGGTTTGTCTTGCTTTTTAATTCCTTTATTGTCTCTATTTCCATTTTTAGGTCATGGATGGTTTTGTTCTATTCCTTCACCTGTTTGATTGTGTTTTCCTGTAATTCTTTAAGGGATTTTTTTGTTCCTGTTTAAGGCCTTCTACATGTTTGTCTGTGCTCTCCTGAATTGCTCTAAGGGAGTCATTAATGTCCATCTTAATTCTTTCATCCTCATTAAGAGAAGTGACTTCAGATCCATGTCTTACTTTTTGGTGTTTTGGGGTATCCAGGACTTTATATGGTGGAGGACTTGGGTTCTCATGATGCCAAGTAACCTTAATTTTTCTTACTTATTTACTTATGCTTGCCTCTCACCATCTGGTTATCTCTAGTGTACATGTCCTTGCTATTTCTGACTGTCCTTCCTGTAATCGTGGCTGTGTCGGAACTCTTCCAAGTCTAGCTGTCTCTGTGATCCTATTATTAATGAATCCTGGGATCCTGATATCCTTGGTCTGTCTGATCTTCTGGGAGTCAAGTTGCCTTCGGGACCTTGAAATCCTGGTGGGACCAAGCTCCTGGGATCCTGAGATCCTCTGCACCTGGCCATGTTAGAACTCTGGGTGTTATGGGGCTGGCTGCTGAATTTGCTTCCAAGGACTGCTCAGGGCCTTGGCCAAGACAGAATAGAAATAACCCATGCCACTTGTCTGGCACAGTTACTGCATGCCTGGATCCTTCTGGTTCCAGCTACTCCATGTGTTGATGACAGATGTTCTTCCTCCTGTCTGATTATCTGATCCTTAGAATGTTGGAGTACCTTGGATTGAAGCAGCCTCTCGGTGTTGTGGGGCTGCCTTCAGAGTTTGCATGCATGGCCTGCTCAAGGCACTGGCTCCAGAAGTATTTTTAAATGATGCTTCTTGCAAACTTGCCTGTCTCCAAAAATAACTGGCATATTTTTATAGGAATGGATTTAATCTTATAAATATGTTAAGGAAAAAATGACATCTTGATGATTTTAAAATATCATAACAAGAAAAAATAATGTACCTTCTCAACTAAGTTTAAAATAATTTTGAAGCCACGTGGTGGGGGCACACACATATTTCGCAGTTTTTGGAGGGAGAAGTAGGCAGATCTCAAATTGAGACCAGTCAAGTTTACAAAGTAATTTCCAGGACTAATAGATATACAAAAAAAAAAAATACTTATAATAAAAAACAAACAAAACAAAACAAACAAACAAAACAAAAAACAAACAAACAAACAAAAAAAGACAGTCCTGGAAAGGAATGATAATTTTATATTATGTGGTTGTTAGCCACATATCCCTGTGCACATATGTAAATACACTTATGTTTTTTTTTTTAATTTTAATAGTTATTTTCTCCATTTACCTTTCAAATGCTATCCCAACAGTCACCTTTAGCCTTTCCCGTCCCTTCCCCCCCGCCCTGATCCCCTACCCACTCACTCCCATTTCTTTGTCCTGGAATTCCACTGTACTGGAGCATCAAGTACAATGGGAACAGAGAGTAGGGGCTGGTCCTGGGAAAGAGAAAGGGGCCAATCAGTCATTTTATCCTTCCTCTCAGGTAGCAGTTTATTTTATTTCAAGAAACAAATATACTTTCTTTCAATGAATTTTGTAAGTGAACAGGAAATATTTGTGTCTCTCAGAACTGCCTGTGGAAATTTTATAGTGGTTATAGGAGTTTTTATGGGTCTATTTTCCGAAGAACAATTAAAGCCAGGTATGTTTAAACATACCTGTATTAGCACCAACATGGAATGCTGAATCGCAACACTCTATCACTTCCTAGAGAATACATAACATACTAAGTGCCTACCTCAACACTAAAATGAAGTGAAATAAAATCAAACAAATGTACCTTCGATAATTGTATCTAGTGCATTGGGAAGTTTATAAGATAATGAATCAAAAAATTCAATTATCTTTATGATAAAAATAATTAGAAATGTTAAGAAGGTTAAACAATTACTACAAGAAGGGGGAGGGAAAGACCTGGGTGAGAAAGCACACACGGAGGGGAAGAGATGAACTTGATCAAGTACTGTGGGGGTTGTGAAACAGGACTGCATTGATGAAGATCAGCAAAAAGAATGGAAACAGGCAACTTTGTGAGTTAGGAGGTGAAAAAACCCTCTAGAATGTACCAGAGACCTGGGAGCTGAGAGACTCCCAGGACTCAAAGGGAGTGACCTTAGATGAAATGCCCTCCATTTGGGAAAGGGGACTTGTAGAGTTCTCCCTGCAGTCCTCTTCTGTATGTGTATTGGAGGCCTCATATGAGCAGGTGAATTCTGTATCTTTGAAGGTTCAGAGTTTCAGACTTCATGGTTGAACAGTTTAAATGAGACTGTGGGTCTTCCTAGAGGGATGCCCTTGTTTTTAACATTTTTAAAATTTGTTAATTCAACAACAAGCGTCAGATGCTCCAGTCCATTAGTTGGTAGCAAATATCTGCAGCTGAATCCTTCACCTGCTAGTTCCTAATGAGGTACATGTCTTAAACTTGTTGTAGTGTATGTACTAGATAATGAATCAAAATAATATCAAAAATATATTGCATATTGTAACTGAGAAATATAACGTTGGTTCTAAGGGACCTATTCACATTCAGTTCAAGATATAGGTAATAAACAGTGTTTCTCAATGTTTCTTAAAATGACTGTGGGTAACCTAAATAAACAAAGCTAAACCAAACTAAACCAAAAGAAACACCCTCTTCTATACATTGTCTCATCTTCTTCCGATTGACCAGTTCTTAAAAGCCATGCTCTTGAGTGTAACTACACATTGGGAGTGCCCTTCCCCTACTCTGATTCAGAATATCACTTTACATGAGCTCAGATATCTTATTTTGTAATCTGAGTGAATGTGTGACTTTGATATTAGTTGATTGTTAATAGAAAGCACAAACTGTGTAGGAAAGTGAATGAATGTTACAGATGCCTTTCCAATATCATTCAAATTGGAGGTAATAAGATAAAAGAATCATTATTCATAATAAGTGTTAGAGAAGTAGACATTGAGAGAGAGAGAGAGAGAGACAGACAGACAGACAGACAAACAGAGATAGAGACAGAGACACAGAGACAGAGAGACAGAGAGACAGAGAAATTTCATCACCTAGAATATAATATTGTAGAGCACTGATAGATATTTCAGTACTTATATCATCTATTGCTTTTGCAGAATACCTGCTTGCAGTAAGCAACCTCTGCAGTTTTCTGATTTCACACATTTGTAATATTAATACTACCATGACTGTACTTCTTAAGAACTAACAAGTAGGTGAAACAATCAGATGAAGTTGTATGCAACCAACCAATGGACAGAATATGTTGAACCATTGGTTTAATTAGAGAAAAACTGAAGGAGACTGAGGAGGAGATCAACCCTGTAGGAGGACTAGATGTCTCCGTTAATATTGACCCAGAATTCTCCCAAATGCTAGACAACCAAAATGGCAGCTTACACCAACTATAGTTAGAAGGTCCCCAAAACATACACAGAAAAAAAAAATTCTTGGTCTCTGCTCAATCAGAAATGATGCAATGATTCTCAAGAACCTAGAGACCCCAGGTTGTTTAGAAATCAGATGGAATGGGTACATGCTCTTGGAGACAGGGGATGGCCAGTAGATATGGCATGTGGAACAGTAGGAGGGTGGACAGGGTTCAATGAATGAATGAATTAATATATAAAAAAGAATACTGCCAAATAACCACGCCCCATATACTCTAATTCTTTAATCAGAATCCAAGAAAACTCACATGTTCACATAACAGCACACTCAAAAATATAACTAAAAAATACACACACATATAACTGAAATTCCATGATTTTGAAGTTCATTTTACAAAGAAATACAGTGGAACAGAGTTTTTCTTTTGTTCCATTAATTTACATACATTTGTTCTCCTAATCTACCCAAAATATGGATTGTTCTCCATATAAAAGGCCAAAATCTCCTAACATAGTTTTTATCTGGGAAAGTCTCCCAACATAATTTTATCTAGATCCACACCAATTATACCTTTCATTAGAATATAATCTGGATTCAGTTAGATATACATTAAATTTATATTTAAATTTCACTTATTTGGTGTAACGTGGATGTAAAGTAGAATATCAGGGTAATGTTGGTTTTCATTTCTCTACTGATATGGGCATTGGTTTAAAAGAACAATAACCTGCTGGGCACTGGGAAGAAGGCTCCATGGAAAGAATATATTCTTGGCACCTCTGTAAAATTCCAGGCATTTCTATTCATGTCTGCAACACTGTGGGTGGGAACAGGTAGATATCCCAATAGTGTACTGGCTAGTCAAACTCGTCAAAATGGTGGGTGTAATACACTCTGAGAGACCAAATGTTGAGGGCATTCTACTCATATCTGAACATATGTGTATGTTCATGGTGTGACCTCACAATTGGGAACAGACACTCCACTCATATGAAGCCAGGAAACCCTCTTGCATACCACACATGAAACCTTGAGTTCAGCAGTTCCATAACCTATGTGTCTCTAAGTATGAAATGGGAAGATTTATATTCTCATTGTCTTGTTAATCCTGTTTTCTCTTAAATTCCAGAAATTAAACCAATGTATTCTCAGATTCAGGATGGTAGAACACAACATTTTGTCTTTCTGGAATAGCATCCAACTATCATCAGAAAGACTTTTCAACTTACCCTCAGGACAATAAGTATCCATTTAGAGGGTTTTAACAGGATTACACGTGTATTTAGTTTTTTATTTGAGAAATAGACTGTCCAGAATGTACAACAATGTACAGGTAAAAAATGAACTTACCTTGGAGCCTGGCAACAGTGAACTGAAAATGATTGTCAGTGGTGTTCTCTGTATATGGAATATGTCAAGGGAATAGATCTTAGAGTGACAGACACAGAGTGGATATGGACAGAGACAGAGACATAGAGAAATAGAATGGGGTGATGAGATGATGGATGGTCTTGATTTTAAAACGTAAATGAAGAAAATATCTAATGTAATATTGAAAGAAAGAAAAAAAGAATCATTTTTACAATATTTCTTTTCTTCTGAACCCCACGCCTCATACACCAAATTCATACAGTTTCCATTTGTGAAGCACACTTGATACATCTAAAAAGAAAATGTGACAAATAGTTGCAACAGAGAGTTTTGGAAGGGGCTAGACTGAAAGCCTAGCAGTTAATCACTTGCTCCCTCCAAAACTAACATAAATGCCCTGTGGATGTAGAAACCATCTATTAGAGGATCACAGAATCCAGGGGAAGGATGCCCAGAGAAACTTGTCTAGAAAGATGACCCATACCAAGAAGCTTTTCCTCTAATTGAGAGACCTTGCCTCAGTGAAAAGATAGACAACACATTAGGGTCATTTCCTGAATCCACTTTGGGCTTCAACATGTGTCTGCATGCACATGTAGAGGAAAAACCTTCATATATACTGTTCTTTCTCTTATAATTGCCAACACGCATGGTATCTCTTAAACACACACACACACACATACACACACACACACACACACAGACACACATAAACACACACATAAACACACGCAGAAAAGAAAAAAGTTCTGGAATAGGGAAGACCTGACAGAATGGCTAAAATAAGAAATAACAAAACCCAATGCCTCTGTTGCAGATTCTTGAAGCCACAACCAAAGCTTAGGTACTGCTTTTAATGGATGGCCTGCTGCAGACTGGCCTCAATCAGCCCTCCTCAATCTCTGGGAGAAATCGTTGTTCTGGTATAGGTGGGCAGGAAGCTGACATTTAAGTGTCAATCAGATACAAACACAGAGGGGGTGCTGTATCTGAATGTAATTTCTCAAAGAAATCATCAGATTATTAATATAGAAACAAATAGGGAAGTTGGTTTTCAAATTAGCCAGGTAAATGAGGTTACTGAATTCTTAAAGACTCATGTACAAAATAGAGGAATAAAAACATAATGACTGGCAGGGACTGAGAAATAAAATAACTGAAATTAATTCTTTTCTAAAGTCAGCTATATTCTTTGAAGCCAGGTTTGAACACTTTATGATCACACCATGCAAATGGCTTTCACACTCAAGCCATGGTTCTAATTAGGGAGTTTCTCTCTAGCTAATCTTCTCATGAATAATTCAAAACTGTTGTTCCCCCTCAAACCACAGCACAAGTTATTTCCTAAACCATTGTAAATTCCTGTATATGAGAGGGATTGTATGGGGGAATCTTTCTACTAACAACTAATGTAGTCTGCCATGCATAAGTATAACAAATATTCTAAACATACTTTCCTAAAGTCGTCCTGAGATTTCTAACTCTATGTAGTATATAGCAATGGCTGTCACTATCTCTCTTATAATACTAGAGGTAACTCTTGTTGTTACTGGTAACATTCTTACTGAATTCCAAGCCCAGGATCCGCTCAAGGACTACCTAGAATATTGGTGAAGGACAGGGAACAAAGTTGGCTATTGCTTAGGTATTTGCCAAGTCATTACTTGGAGGCACTTATAATAAAACAACATTGAAAGAAGTCACAAAGATTCAATCACTTACTAATGTAAGGACAAGTTTGATGCATTTTTTCCAGGATGGTATGTTCCTGAAGACTTAGTTTCCATGAACTTTTTGACTAGGGACTGTGTCTAAATATTTAGGACTGTCCCGGGAGTCACTACTGGGGTTTGTGTTCCAATGGCTGGTGTGTGTTTCTGTGTGTGTGTGGGTGTGTGAGTGCGTGTGTGTTTGTGTGAGTGTTGTGTGTGTGTATGTGTGTGTGTGTGTGTGTTTGTGTGTGTTTATGTATGTGTAAGTGTGGGTGAATATGACAACAAGCTAATGTTCATCTCTTAGTGATACTGTGAGCACTCTGCTGCCTATCTTAAATCATCACAGCTGTCAGTGTCTAAAGCTAACTAAATCCAGAAAGCAATTTAGTAGATTTGACTAATGTCTCCTTACATCACATAGATATTTTCTACAATGCATATAAGCACATATATTTTAGAATATACTGAAACTTGAAAATGTAAATTAAAAACAAAAAACAAAAACCTCTACCAACTTCAAATTAAAAAACACATTTATTTTAGAATTCTCTAGGATACTCGCAATTTCCTGTATTCCCTACTCATGATGTCCATATGTTAGCATCTTACAAATTTGTATGACAATAATAAGGAGAAAATAACATTTGTAAGGAAAAAAAAAACAGTTTTGTCTTAGACTACTTATTAACAAATGCCTGGGCCACAAACTGTGGCTTATTCCCAGAATAACTTATTTAACACATTCAAACTACTTTATGTTTTGTACGATTTTAGTTACCCCTTTATCTATTTACTTAGCATCTTCCTAAATATCTCCCTTAGCATATGTGCCAGCATCTGTCCCTGAATCTGTTTATTCTACTAATATTTCATAGAATACTCTCTTTTTGAAAAGTCTCACCTCATATTTTCTTCCTCAGCTCATTTGTCATACACATTATTTAATTGACAGGTGTTGCTTATAAGAGAGTCTCAAAATTTGGGGCACTAATAACAACTAAATATCTCATTTAAAATATATAAAGTAGGTTTTGTGTATGCCACATGGCTGCAGTACCTGGAATGGCCAGAAGAAGAAGTCAGATCTCCCAGACTTAGAGACAGATGCGAGGGTGCAAAGGGTTCTGAGCCATCTCTCCAGCCATTCAATAACACAGTTTTGTCACAGAAAAGATAAAAACTGACATTGCCATTTCTAAATTCTTTCACACTGTAGATATCAGTCCACACTCCTTTTAGTAGTCGAGAGACCTGGAGTATATTAACGTTTTCTTACTCACACTTTTGAGGGTACTTACACCTGAATTTTCCCTAGTATAAGATTGTGAAGGCATGAATGGCAGATTTTCCAGGCTATTTGCTAACGGTATACCTGTTTTGGTCTACAGAGCTTCCATACACTATCCTGCATGTCCTTAATCTCTGACAACCCCCTTACCTTGTGGATTCTTACCTTTGAACACTGATTTACACTTTTTTCTTGTGCACCCATCAGTGTTTTGGCACTAACAGATTTTGTTCAGTAGGTGCTATTTAACACATAAAGATCCACTGAATTTTAAAATATTCATTGTTATAATCTAACTTTATACAGATAGTATTAAGATCTTGTATGGAATTCAAATGCTTCAACAGAAGTGAATTGAATTTTGGACGTTGTGTAAACTTTTAAAACAATCCTCTGGTTTTAAAATTTGGTGTGTGTGTGTGTGTGTGTGTGTGTGTGTGTGTGTGTGTGTGTGTGTGTGTTTGTGTGTGTGTGTTACTCACCGTGGCTAAGTTTCCATCAACAAAATTTTCACAGACAAATCCAAGAATACATGGGGGAGACTCAGAAACTTTCACCCCCAACAAAGGAGTTATTGGAAATTAATGGCTTCAGGGGAGAGGGCCAGTTTTCTTCATGGATTTGGCTAGTGAAAGGTTGCCCATGTTCCAGTATATATTTGTCCCTACCCACACATATGTAGTCAGCACTAAATGGACTCAGCCGTCTATATATAATTGCACATGGAATTAAGGATAAAAGTGATACAGGAGAAGTGAGGAACATTTCAAGGAGGAGAAGATAGTGATGGATTTGCTCAAACTCATTTACGTGTATGTAGAAAGTTCTTCACAAACAAATTTAAAACAAAGTAAGTAAGTAAGTAAGTAAGTAAGTAAGTAAGTAAGTAAGTAAGTAAGTAATTAAATAAATAGACAAATATATTTGTATGGACATGCATATCAGATAGGCATATGTGTGTGTCTGTGTGTGTGTGTGTGTGTGTGTGTGTGTGAGTGTGCACATGTGTGTGCATATAAGCATGTAGATATATAGCACCTGTGACTAGAGGAATGCAATCATGCAGTATCTTTCTTTATGTCTCTCTGCCATTTTCCTATGATGCAGTGTGTTGATTAGAATATCTTTTGCCCATGGGATTTGGACTATTACAAGGTGTTGGCTTGTTTGAGAAAGTGCATCATTGTGTAGGCTTGCTTTTAGGTAGTGCACAATCTCTACCCAGTGACGAAAATCGATCCTCTTCTTTGCTACCTATGGCCACAAGATTCCACCTGGTTGCCTTCAGTCTAAGATATAGACCAATCAGTTCCTTCCCCAGCACCTCCTCTACCTGGATGCTGCCATGCTTCCTACCAAGATCATAATGTACTGACCCTCTGAAACTGTAAGACAACCTCAATTAAATTTTCCTTATAAGAGTTTCCTGAGTCATGATGTCTCTTCATTTCAATGAAACCCTATTGAACATAGGCAGTATGTTAGCCTGATTTTTAATGCTTACAAGATGATTGCAACCAGCATGCAAAGACAAAGTAAAGATGACGAATGAGTTTCTGTATTTTTTGAACTTCTGAATTTTTGAATGAATGTGGGGATTAGGAAAATTAAAAAGTTATGGGAAGGAGAAAGAGAAGATGCAAAGACCTATTGGGCACCTGTCACTTTCTTTTGCATTCAATATTTTTATTTTAAAACAACACCAACAACTAAAACAACCAACGACAGGGCATCCATACAACAGATTCACAGAGAAGACGCCAAAGGGCATTACATTCTTTTAAATCATTTTCCAGCTAATGTCTGGTGTATTGAGCCTAAGGATTTTACTGTCAAACCCTGATGATTAATCACTAGGTTGTATCCCCTAACACAATGATGAATGACACTGTGTTCAACAGCACAGTTAAGTAAATAGATTGTTTTTCACACTTTCAGTTTGAATTGTTACTATATATATATATCCCAGTTTTTTGCATTTTATCTCCATTAGTGTGTTGTTTTCAGCCCCACTTGCTACATAGAAAACGGAATCTTTTACATTATATTTCATTTAGGGTGCACAATGGAACCTAAAGACTAATTTAGTCCATTTCAAAGTAGAGCTCTCTGTTCTCTTTCCAAAATTGAAATTAAACTGTTTTCAAAAATGTTTTGCACTTGCCTGGCTTAGTTTAATTAAGATTGGGGGGTGGGAGGGATTTCTCCCACATTCTCAGTTGTCTCAAACTGGGAAAACTGTCTAGAAATGTTGTGGAACCTTTGTGACTGTGCCCTAGAAGATTGAGGTCACTGGCGCAAGAAGGAGGGAACTGGCTAGTTCTGACCTAAATCTTGGCTTCTAAATCCAACCAAATGTGAGAAGGGCCCATTCAGGCTCTCAATGACACAGATGAACTTGTTGTTTCCTACTATGCTGTCCTTATCATGACAGTCTTTCCCTGGTGAGTGTTTGCCATATACATCTCTTCCTGTACATTGATTGTGTCAATTAGTTTTGACAACTTGACTTAAAAATAAGTATTATAAGTGTACATCTGTCTCTCCACCTCTTCCCCTACCCATACCCCTCTCCCCTCCTTCCTTCCTTCCCTCCTTCCCTTCCTCTCTCTCTCTTTCTCTTTCTCTCTCTCTCTCTCTCTCTCTCTCTCTCTCTCTCTCTCTCTCTCTCTCTCTCTCTCTCTCTCTCTCTCTCTCTCTCTCTCTCTGTGGGGGTGTGTGGGTGGGTGTTTTGTCAAATAGATTGCTGTCAATTTTGCCTACATGTATTTTTTAACGTGTGTGTGTGGAATGATTTTTCACGTTTAAAATTATTCTCATATTTCATAAATTTCAGTGCAATCTTCACTTTTAGGGAGATAAGCTTCCAAATGGCTTTTTTTCTGGAACTCAAGAAATTGGAATGCTCTATAGCTTTATGACCTGAGTGAGAATTGTCAGTAGGTCCCCAGTGATGTTGTGGGGCCATACTTAAGATCTGTGTAGCAGCTAGAGGAGCCTCTGTGTTACTTGAGCCCTGCATTTGGAGAATAACTACAAATTGTTTGTACAGTTGGCTCTAGCATAGAGACTCTTTTTTTAAATTGTTTTCTCTTTCTCACTAGATGCCATGCATTGGAAAGTCCTTCCACATGTAAACTACTGACCATATTGAATGGTGGATAAAGGAGATTCACAGTAAATTATAAATGAAGATAACAAAAGTTACAGCCCTATAACTGATACTCCCACAGCTAAAGCTGTATGGAAGCATGCAGAAAGTTGCAGGACTTGCAAAATTCGGTTGGATCTCATTCCTCCTCAATGCTCACATAATTTAGTACTTAATATCCTCATAATTTCATTGATATATTTTTGTAAATACTTCTTAATTAAGTTGTGTGAATGTGTATATCTCTGTGAATGTCTCTGTGCATGTCTCTCTTTCTATGTATATTTTTCTCTGTCTCTGTGCCTAAGTGTGTGTCTCTGTGTGAATGTTTATGTGCATGTCTCACTCTGTATGTCTGTGTTTCTCTGTCGGTCTCTTTCTGTCTATCTATGTCTCTCATCTCTTTTAATTTCTTCTCTTTGTTTTCCTTCTTCTTCTTCTACTTTTTAATCCTTCTTTGTCTTATCCTTCTCCTCCTTATTCTTTTCTCCTTCTCCTTTTCCTTCTCAATCTGCTCCTACTACCCTTTCTTCTTCTTCTTCTTCTTCTTCTTCTTCTTCTTCTTCTTCTTCTTCTTCTTCTTCTTCTTCTTCTTCTTCTTCTTCTTCTTCTTCTTCTTCTTCTTCTTCTTCTTCTTCTTCTTCTTCTTGTTCTTCTTCTTGTTCTTCTTCTTCTTCTTCTCCTTCTCCTCCTCCTTCTTCCTCTTCATCTTCCTCCTTCGCCTCCTCCTGTTCATCTTTATTCTTCTTTCTCCCTCTCCTCCTCCTCCTCTTCCTCCTCCTCCTCTTCCTCCTCCTCTTCCTCCTCCTCTTCCTCCTTCTCTTCCTCTTCCTCCTCCTCCTTTTTCTTCTCCTTCCTTCTTCTTCTTCCTTCTTCTTCTTCCTTCTTGTTCTTGTTCTTCTTGTTCTTGTTCTTCTTGTTCTTGTTCTTGTTCTTGTTCTTCTTGTTCTTGTTCTTGTTCTTCTTGTTCTTCTTCTTGTTCTTGTTCTTCTTCTTCTTCTTCTTCTTCTTCTTCTTCTTCTTCTTCTTCTTCTTCTTCTTCTTCTCCTTCTTCTTCTTCTTCTTCTTCTATACCTTTGACTTCTCCTTCTCTTCCTCCTTCTCTCATTCTCATTCTCACCGTCTCTCCTCCTCTTTAACTTTCTCCTTTTCTCCTTCTCCATCTCTTTGTCCTCCCCCTTTTTTTCTCTTCCTCATCCTCTTCTATTGTTCTTCTTCCTTCTTCTCCTTGTCGTTCTGATCCACCCATTCCTCTTCCCTTCCTTCTTCTCCTCTCCCTCTCCATATTTTTCTCCTTCTCTTTCTTTTTCTCCTTCTACTTTTTCCTCTATCTCACCCTCCCTCACTCCTTCCTACCCTTACCCTACCCTCCCTGATGCATTCACAGACTCTCCTCCAGTACTACTGGTCATTTGAATTTTGTCTTGCCAAATTATGAAAACAAGGATGGTCTCCTGAGGCATCCCTTGTTGCTGGTCTTTTCCATATGAGTCTTTTCAATTGTCCTTTCACTGTTTTACCAATTTCTTCTAAGATCATTTTACCCCACCCCACCTCCATGCCTTGATTTCTTATGGTGGGAGTCTCCAGAGTTTCAAACTCACATCCTCTGTGCTGTTGTTCTGCCTGAGAAACCACAAAATCTGGAGGCTAGAGTTAAATTTGATCATTGATCTTGGGGCATTGGGATATGTACAAAATGTCTGGTCTCCAGTCATGCTGAATTCCTTAAACCTGATGTAAACTAATGGGTCGTAATTTACATGGGAAGGAAGGCATTTCCTCAGTACTTCTGGAAACCTGGCTCCTGGTGAAGTTACCAAACCCACAGTCACGCCCGCCCAGGAGAGGCTAATGGCTAGCAGTCACATACAAATTGACCAAAGGTTCTAATCTTCAGGTTAGATAACTTCCAGTTACCTAGCAACAGCAAGATAACAAGCCCAATATATGAGAGGCTACCTGGCCCTACATCAGTTTCTCCCTCTCACTCTCTGTCTCTCTCTTTCTCTCTCTGTCTCTCTCTCTCTCTCTCTCTCTCTCTCTCTCTCTCTCTCTCTCACTCTCTCTCACTCTCTCTCTCTCTCTCTCTAACTTTTATAATCCTTACTCTCTGTAAGCTTTTACCTTTTTCTCTAAGCGTTCACCTTTCTTACTCTCTAACTTGCTTTCTGTCCTTCCTTATGTCTTTCCCCATCTCTCTTTTTGGCCATGGCAAGTCTAACAATCTTTTTAACCTTTGTTTTTCTCCCTGCTGTCTAAAACAAAGCTCTAAAACAATAGACTGTCTATGTTTTTCAAGGCGCAATATGGGATGCCAGAGACTAAGAATCTGGTACCATTGTCTTCCCCTAGTTCACCCCCATCCGTGTAGTGTCAGTGGATTTACACAGCCAGATGC
>NC_000087.7:6911770-6941770 GCF_000001635.26 Mus musculus
ATGTTTATAAAAGCTCCTGGGGGTTCTGATGCAGTTGGCCTGGGCAATTTCTGTTTGTAAAAGCTAGACAGAGATATCCTTGAAGAGATAGATGGATCCTTTCACTTTGTGTCACATAAAGAATTCTGTGGTTAAATTGTTTTGAAATGTCAGTCATGGGTCTTTGTTGAAGGCTTTGGTCCACCGTACAGTGTTCATAGGTAGTAAAATATGCACTCTGAAAAGTGATTGGAACCTGAGGGCTTTAATCAATGAGTTAATCAATCAATGGATGTGCATGGAATGGGTAAGAAACTTTGAAAGGAATGTGGTCATTTGGACATGTCTTGAAAGCTGTTTATTGTCTTTGGTCCCTTCCTGTGTTAATGCTGAATAGCTGCGAATAAGTTGAACAGTTGTGCTGCTTCATGCCCTTTTCATAATCATGTGATCATGGATCTGTCTTCCAATTATGTAGTTAGGTATCACTTAACAGTGATGAAAATGATTGATATGAATGTGACTCATTAGTGATTGTAATATTTCAGGTTATGAGGAAACTTGGCTTATTACTTTAAGGTTTTTTTTTGTTTTTTGTTTTTTTTTTTTTCTACAAAGAGCATGCTAAGAGTAAACCCCATGTTACCTAGTTGTTGTATCTGGAATATTCAGCCACGGTATCTGTTGTCTTTGAAACTCAAGAACTTTGGTGCTTCCCACACCACTGGTTCTTCTGCTGAATTCACTATTGTATTTTAGTAGATTTCAATATCATAAGAAGTACCAGAAAATGAGTGATAAATAAAAGGTGTGAAATGTGTATTAAATTATTAAATTACACACTTAAAAATAAATAAATGAGTGGAATTTTTTAGTATATAAATAAAACTCCAATAAAACTTCTGAAAAGGCTTAACCAAATGTGATGCTTCTCATGTGAGTTGTTATTTGTCATAGATCCTGTGATTTAGCTGTTAATAGTAGTGGGTTTTATTACTTATGAATCAGACACCAATACATCCATGAAGGGGTAAACTCCATTCCCTCAGGAGAAAGAAATCAAGTAAAAGTCAATGGATTTCTTGATAAGAATTTTTCTGGTCAAAGCTGAGTTGGGAGGAAGTTGGACAGATTGGAGTGTCTCCCAGAAAGTGTAACACACATTAGAATGTAGGTGTTGTGAGGTTACAGGACATATTCACTACTTGTCACCTATTATTGAGTATCCTTCCTGGTGGAGGTAGTTACCATTCACTTCTGCCATGGAGGGAAGTAGATCTATATAGAGACAGAACGAGGAGATGGTGATGAGTAATGTTTTTGTGGGAGTAGGATAAACCTTAATGTGCTGGGACTTTATTTATCTGCAACTTGACAATCTAAAATCACCTTAGGAGAGAGAACAATTGAAGAATTGTCTCTATTCACTTGGTTTTAGGGTAAGTCTATGGGACATTTTCTTCCTTGATGGTCGATGTGTGAGGGTAGACCACTGTGGGTAAGCTCATCAGTAGTCATTTATAAAAGGGAGGCTTTTACTCTGTATTTAAAATAAAATATTCGATCAAGCCACATGAATTTTGGTGGTTTGAATAAGAATATCTCCTATAGATTCATATATATGGATATTTAGTCACCAGGGATTAGCAGTGTGTTTAAGGATTAGAAGGAATGAGAGAAGATATGGCTTCATTGGAGGAAGTGGTTGTGTCAACAAGGGTGGTCTTTGAGTTTCAAGAAACCAATGTAATGACAGAATATCTGTCTCTGTCTAAGGATCAATAGTTCTCTATTGCTCCAGTGCAGTGGTCACTGCCTTGATGTTTGACCAAAATTCTGCAAGAGTAATCAAGCCCCCAGTTAATGCTTTGTTTCCTAAGAGATGCTTTATCCATGATGTCTCTTCACAGCAATAGAACAATGACTAAGATAGGGTCAAGGCAATAAGCAATCTTCCTGGTAGTGCTTCAAGTTTCTGTATCGCCTTCCTTGGTAATAGTCTGTAACCTGTAAGCTAATAACCCTTCTATTCCTAAGTTATTTTTGATTGTAGTATTCTTCAGTGTGAGAAAGAAGCAAAATATTAAAATTACATTTCAATAGATATATGAGACTATCTTACCTGTAAATTAAAATAAAACTTCTACACATTATTTGTCGTTATAGGATAAGTGACAGTGGGACTATTAGATATTTTGTTTCTCTAAGAAATTGTCTTACTTAAGGTTTCTATTGTTGTAAGAACACACCATGTCCAAAGAGCTAATTCTGTAGCAAAAGATTTATTCAGCTTATATTCCACATTGCTGTTCATCATCAAAGAAGTTGGGAAAGAAACTGAAACAACACAGTTTTCTGGAGTCAGAAGCTCATGCATAGGCCATGGAGTGGTGATGCTTATTGACATGCTCTTTAAGTCTTGTTTTAATAAAGAGCACAAGACTACCACCACAAGGATGTCACCACCCACAATGAGCTGGGTGCACTCACACCAAATAAGAAAATTCCTAACAGCTTGATTTTAATGAGGCATTTTCTCAACTGAGGCTCCTCCTCATTAAGACTCTAGATCTTGTCAAGTTGCTATGAATTCAGTTTAGCACTCTGAATGTAGTTGGTCTTTGAGGAGGTGTGTCCTTGTAGGAATAGGTGTGACCTTTTTGGAGGAAGCATATCACTGTGAGGCTTTAAAGAACTGCTCAGTGTGGAAGACACCATCCCTGTATGCAGAAGAGATACTTTGTTCCTGGAAGCAATTGGATCAACATGCATGAATCTAAGCTTCCTCTCCACCACCACATATGTCTAGACACTTGCATGTTTACTGCGTTGATGATAGTGGAGTGAACCTCTGAAACTGCAATGAAGTGTTTAAAAGCCCTAATGAAATGTTTCTAATGAGTTGCATTAGTAATAGTGTTTTTTCACAGCATTGAAACCCTAATTAAGACAACCAGCTAGCATAGAAACTCTCCCAGATATCAAAATTAATAAGAAATAGAGAGTATTTTCAAGTCATTTGGCATTCAAACTTATTCTAGAGAAAAAACACAAATGATTGTGTCCATGACAAGCCTGACTAAAAACAAAAACAAAACAAACAAAACAAAAACAAAAACAAAACAAACAAACAAACAAAACAAAAACAAAACTACAACAATAAAACCAACCAAACAAACAAAGAAAAGAAACACTCAGAGTGCATATGGGACCCAGTAAGACCCCCATGAAGCACAGGGGCTACTCAGGAGAAGTGACCAACATAGTGGGCAACCTCATAGGGTTTGAAACCCATGAGAACTGGCATAGAAAAGTGGTCAGCACATATGCATTGAATACACCTTCACTGTTTTCTGAGAATGAGGTCAACATAAATTTAAGACTGGAATTTCCAGGGAATAGACAGGCTGAAATGGTACATAGGTATGTTGGGAGTCGGATGTCTGGAGGAGAGCCAGGGGAACAGGCCAGTGTGGGAGCTTTTTGATGGTCATCTGGGGCACTCAACAGAGACCTCCAAAAGATCACAGGATTCATCCCAGGCAAAGAGTGCTCAGGGAAATCACTCAGGATCCATTCCCCACCATATATTATCTCACAGTATACTCATTTTCTCTTTTAAATTACTCTTTGACCTGATCGGCTGGCTATTTGTTAAGAAACCAAAGAACCTAATGTGGATATGTCCAATTTTAACTATTTGCAGAAACTTTCTATTCTTCCTGGGTCTCCTGCTTCACATTTTGAGAACTGCATCTTAGAATTCATTTGTCCCTCAGTGTCCTCTACTACTTTGTGTGTCCTTTATTGTTTTTAAAGGTCACCATCAATTTAAACTTTCTTAACTTCTTCCTGGTCTCTTTTCTGCATGTTAATATTGGATTTCTTAAAAAGATATCTTAATGGGAATAGAGAGATGACCATGTTGTTAAGAGCACCATTGTATTGCAAAAAAACTGGATTTGTTTTCTTGAATTCATATCCAATGTTTAACTTTAATTTTAATAACAGCTCCATGGGATCTGACAAATCATGTCTCTGTGGTCACCTATACTCTCAAGCTCATGCCCTACTCCCACCCATATGAATACAGATAATAAATCTTAAAATGAGAAACAAGTTTCATTAGGTATCATTATTCAAATGAAACCTGATTTTGTCTGATTTCTGAGTCTCTTTGGATCAGTTTTCTGGGTTGCACTTTGTGTAACAAGGCCACATTTCTTTTATCTATCACTCTTTCCCCAACATTTTGTTTCTCCTTCAGACTTCATACCAGAGATTCTATCTATGTCCTGTCTTTCTCCCCTTCTTCCTAAAAATCCATCTTTTGCTGACATCCCTGCTCTTCTAAGTCAATTCTCCAATTCCTTGCTCACTATGCAGACCACAGAAGCTAATTCCTGTCCATTTTAGCCTGTATGATATTAAATGTATGCACTGTTCACAGCCTGAGTTGCAACTTTCATCTTCCTTTGATGTTCTTTCCACCATAGTCCATCTCTACCAACAAAGTGTTCACTAAAAGCATGTCATGTCACACGTATTAATTTTTAGAACAAAACAAATTTTATTGACAAAGATACTGAGGTTGTCAAAGACCCATAGGTACCCAACACAGGAAAACAAACATTTTTTTCAATCCTATAAGTTTACATTTCTGTACTTTGTGATTTTTTTCAATTCAAGTGATATTTGACACCAGAGTATAGACATAGATATGTAGGTCACCATGAAATTTGATAAAGTACACAGTAGGATTGGCTAGAACTTTGTAAACAACATTTCCGAACATTTTGGAACCATCATCTCTGGTGTACTGCACCCAGGTACCTATTAAGAAGTCATTGTCATCACCTGATCTCGCCTCAGCCAGAGGGGTCTCTGGAATGATGTGGAGGTTACCTTCCTTGTAGTTATCCAGGAGCTGATAGATGTAGAGGACCGGATCCTTCTTGTAGGAAATGTAAAACCAGTCCTTTAAGAATGGCACCTGGGCTAGCACCATCCCACTCCAGTTTTCCTCAGAGCCATGTTTCCTCTCAAATTTGTGTTGTACCTCTCTGCCAACCAGGGCGCTGGCGAGTTGGACATCCCTCACCTGAGGAAAAACTACTTTGTGAGGCAAGACCTTAAGATTTAAAATCCTCTCATCGCTGTGGAGCTCCTGTCCATAGACACTGTCAATTCTGTCATACTTCACCAAATAAAGAGAAGGGTTTGATGGCAGTTGACCTAGAATGATGGCCTTCCAATGGGTGGCAGGCTCATTACCTTCCTTCCAACCGTGAGTAATTCTGCAGCCAACCTTATTCCCCAGAGCCTGGGAAGAAGGCTTCCTCCTACTCTTCTTCTTGAGTGATGTCATGCTCAGACTCTTCAGAGGTATTGTCTTCTACCTGGCTGTAGACCTGTTTTGGTAGATCACACTGTCTTGTGTCTTCCATTCTCTTCAAATATCATACTTGCCCATTGCCTGGGACTGAAGATCTTGCCCGCTTAAACCACACACAATGCTGTTGCCTCTGTCATATATATGAATTCCTGATGGGCAATGGTTATGGGTTGGGAGTGAATGCTGGACCAAGACTTTTTGCTAAGAGAATTTCTGAGCAGGTGAAGAATACTATGCTAAACAGTTTTGTGCTTCTAAAATTAATTTTATAAAAATAAGAAGTTAATAAGTCAGCCATGGTGGTACACACATTTAATCCCAGAACTCAGAAGGCAAGGACAGGCAGATTTCTAAGTTAGAGACAAGGCTGGTCTACAAAGTGAGTTACAGGGCAGCCAGTGCTATTGAAAGGAAGCCTGTCTCAACAACAACAACAACAACAACAACAACAACAACAACTACAAGTAATAGAAAACAAACAAAAATCATCACTGAGGAGGACCCTCTCCTTGAATTTATATCAATTTAGGTGGTGCTATGACTATTACCCCCCAATGATCAAGAAAAAAAAAAAAAAGGCCAGAGGGGTCACCACTACTCTCTTTTACGTGCAAGCTCTGAGCTAATTGCCTGCATTCACAAATATCTGCCCAGGGACATAGCACACCACTGACCTACTTTATTGTTTCTCCTGACCCAGCTTCAGGATTATTTGATGAAGCCATTGCATCTCTGAACTCAAGAGGAACTCAACAAGTCGAGGCAATATCAGCCATTAAGAACTAATATCTTCTAACATGTACAAGGACAAAGAGGAGCTTTGGCATTTTAGTGGAATTGTGAACTAGATACTGTTAGCAAGGATAATAAATTCAGGAGAAAAACTAACCTAGACCATCCATCTCCCTAGCTAATAAACATGGGAAAAGTAGAATGTACAGTAACTCACTGTAGGAGAGAAAATTTTTAGCTTTCTGTAGCTATCAGGGTCCCAATTACTTCATAAATGTACTTACCCAAAGAAAAATATCCTAGTCGTCAAGATTCTGTTTCCTGATACAGACCAGGCACAAAAAGCCTGTGGGAAAAAATGACCTGGCTTTGACACACCACTGTGAAGATAGTGAACTCACCTTCAGTGGATTCTAGCGCCTCCAAGTGGAATAGATGGGAAACCTCCAGCCAATGCTCTGTGACATCACACTAGTTCAACTTACATCATAGAAACCCTCTCAGGCTGGTTCCTTCCCTAGTTACACTCAGAAACGTTCAGCATCTCGAATTTACCTTTTCATAGGCCTGCTAGAAATAAAAAATGAAAACCCAACTGAAAGGCCTGATGATCTGAGTAATATTCTGCCAAAGAATTTCACCCTTGCATTGTTTTTATTGTTTGGTTGTTGGATTTTTATTTATTTATTTGGTGTGTGTTTTGTTTTGTTTCATTTTTGTTTTTATTTTCGTTCTGAGAAAGTCTTCGGTTTCTGACTTGACATCATCCATGGTAGTTATTTTTCATGTTCCAACCTTTCCCTTGGTTATCTTTAAGCTGTGCTTCTTATCATAAATATTGCCAGACTCTTTGAGGCAGCACACTGGATAGCACACCAATTTTCACTTTATGAAAACCCACAGTTAGAGGAGGACTATTTTTATGCAAACAAAGCTGGAATTTGACTGGGTTAAATGACATGTATTGAAACCAATGGCAATCATGAATTATGGGTTATTTGGAAAGTAAGAGGACAACATAGATCTTGGGCATGCTTATAAAGTTGTGATAAACTTAAAACAAACCTGATATCTCCCAGTAATATTTTAAAGGTTTTTAAAATTTACCAGCACTTCTGATTATAAGGAATATCATAGATTAAATGCAGTACAACAGGATGAAATAGATGAGGTAATTTTACTTTTGAAATATGTGTAGACAGAATACTGGACACAGGTAAGTATAAAATTTTCTTACAAATTAGAGGACACTTTAATTGTTCATGGCACATAGATCTTCATTTCTTCAAAAAAAATCCTTTTCAGTACCTTCCATGGTCCCCACCACACCCTGTACATCCTCTGCATAGGATATGACACTATCCATAGAAAGCTAGATCCTTCAAAAACAGTCATCAAAAAAACAAAACAAAACAAAACAAAACAAAAAAAAAACATTCCTTATGGTGTGGCCACAGGCCAATGTGATGGAGGAAGTTCTTTATCTGAGATTCTATCTTCCCATGTTGATTTAAGTTAAAAAAAAATCTAAGAAGGACCACTACATATCCATATCATCAATATTGATTGCCTCAGTGTATGAAACATACATGCTATGGAGTGATTTTAGATGTCAACTAATGGATGAATGGCTTAAAAATGAGAGAGAGAGAGAGAGAGAGAGAGAGAGAGAGAGAGAGAGAGAGAGAGAGAGAGAGAGAGAGAGAGAGAGATTATATATTTCTCATCTATGTGTATTAGTGCAGGGCTTTGTTTTAAAAAAATGGATGGAACAGTAAAATACAATATATTAGGTTAGACAAGTAAAACTCAAAATGACAATTGTGAAAATATAAATTTAATAAGAGACATTAAAAAATAGGAGGTATTTTGGAAGAGTAAGGGCAGCAGCAGGGGGGAGATCTGATAGCAATGGAGGATAGTGGGGAGGATGAAGATGGTAAAAGGACACTATAAACATGTGCAAAGGGTCAAAGAAAAAGCCTGTGACTTGTACACTTAAAAAACACTGGTATAAAGTAACAGAGTCCAAATAATATTTTGATTAATTTGGGGATTTTAGCTTCAAGACACTATAAAATGTATTTGTATTTTTCTACTCACGTGTGGTTCTTGCTATTTTGAACTTGATATGGATATGACAGGATATGGTAATGTGCTTCAATGTTTGTGTATCATTTATCATCAAATGCACATGTCACTTAGTGAGCTGCAAGGCTATCACAGGGAAGGAGGTATCTAAAGATCTTAAGTGTACATGATGTAGGGAGAATAACGCCCCCACACTACTATAGATGTTGAAATAATCACATGTGTTTCCCCAAAATAATTTTCTGAAAATTAATCCCCAAGTGTGAACATATTTGGAAGAAATTGAATGGGTCAGGAGGGATATGACCTACATATAAAAATAATTTATTAATGCTGTTATAGAAAAGGTTTAATTATGAAAGGGAGTTTGGTTCCCTCTTTTCTCTTTCTAGCACATTGGATCCCACTGTGATGACATCATCTCACAAGAATTCATTCATTTGCTGATGGTGTGTTCATCATTGAATATACAGACTCCTGAAATAAGTCATACAAAATATGCTTCATTATATACTAGACAATTAGTGTCATTCTGTTTGGCAATACAACATGCATGATTATGACTCAGATTCATGAGCAACTTGGCCATATGTGAAATATAATTAGTATATTTCTGCTGACTGAAGATCAGATGGGTTGAGTGTTATCATGTGTGCTGTTCATGAGAGGAAGCAACATAGATGGTGAGTATAGATCAGAGAGGAACATCCAAGGAGGACACTATGTAAGGAACCCTAAGAAGAGCACCATCACTGCTTTTAGCTAGTAGACATATTTTTAGAATCCCCACTTTCTAGGGTGGAAAAGAAAACTGTATTACTCTAATTAGTAAGTATGGTCATTTGATACATCAGTGATCATCACCAAGGTGAACAGGTGTTGACAGAAGATTGGGGACTCAGAAGAAGCCTTTTCTGGGAAAACCCATTGCCTTCAAAGTACGGAGACTTCTGACAAGCAACACTGGATGAACAGTCTACATTGGCAGCAGTAGCCCCATTGTGTCCAAATTATTGGTTTTCAAACCATGGAATGAGACTCCTCTGAGTGTTCAAACAACCCTTTCACAAGTGTCACATATCATATATCTTGTTTATAAGATACATACTTTACAATTCATGCCTATAGCAAAATTATATTTATGAAGTTGCAATGAAATAACATTATTGTTGTAGAGCTGTATATTAAAAATTCACAACATTTTGAAGATTGAGGACCACTAGTCCTGACTTCTCTAAAGCATGCCTGTCACTATGGGCTGGAGGAATAATCCCCTTTATTCAATTAGGCAAACACAGAAAAATCAAATCATTACCCAATAGTTATGAAAGTTAAACATCTATGGTACCACAGTCTATAAGCAGGGCATGCTGGCCACTTAGACAAATGAGATCAAAATGAAAATCACTGTGACCAAATGAGAAGCAGAGGAGAATAACCAGTACCCTAGTGGTGACATAAGTGGGTATTAGCCCAGACACTTAGAATACCCGAGATACAAGATACAATCTTCAAAACATATGAAACTTAAGTAGATTGAAGACCAAAATGCTGACACTGTGCCCCTTCTTAAAATTGGAAACAAAACACCCATGGAAGGAGTTACAGAGACAACCTTTGGAGCTGAGACAAAAGGATGGACCATCTAGAGACTGCCATTCCTAGGGATCCATCCCATAATCAGCCTCCAAACACTGACACCATTGCATATACTGGCAACATTTTGCTGGAAGGACCCAGATTTAGTTGTCTCTTGTGAGGCTATGCCATGGCCTAGCAAACACAGAAGTGGATGCTCACAGTCAGCTATTGGATGAATCACAGGGACAGAAATGGAGGAGGTAGAGAAGGTACCCAAGGAGCTAAAGGGGTCTGCAATCCCATAAGTGGAACAACAATATGAACTAAAGAAACCCCTCAGAGCTCATTTTTCTAGCAGCATATCAGAGCTCATGTTTCTAGCTGCAGTTGTATCAGAAGATGGACTAGTTGGCCATCATTGGAAAGAGAGGCCCATCAGTCTTGCAAACTTTATATGCCTTAGTTTAGGGGTATGCCAGGGACAAGATGTGGTGGTGGGGGTTGAGGTGGGTATGGGGGGAATTTTGGGATAGTATTGGAAATGTAAATGAAAAAAATACCTAATTAAAAAAAAATGAGGAAACCATTGTCAGAACCACCAGCAAGAATTTTAAATAACTGTCCTAAAGTCTGGATTTAGAATTCCATGAAAATCTTCCAAAACAAAAGAAAATGCAGAATCTTGGTGAAGAAATTGGAGAAACAAGAGAAAAGCAAAGGAGAATTCATCACATAAAAACAGACAGAAGAAGTAGGAGTTAAAGACATATTTGGGCAAGATGAATAGTGAAGTAGAGATTAGTGCAAGCAGAAAGGACTGAGGAGATAGCTCACTGCTTAGGCCCACTGATAGCTTTTGCACAGGACCAGGGTTCAATTTCTAACACCCACATGGTTGTTCACAACCACCTGCAGTTCTAGTTCTAGACGATCTGATGACCTCTTTGGACAACACACACACACAGAGACATATCACATACATACACTCACCCCCCCCCACACACACACATCACACACATACACTCACCCACAGAGAAAAAAAAATCTTTTAGAAAACAATTATACAAACAAAAAGGAGTCAAGTATAGTTTTATTCCCCTTTAATACCAGCACTCAGAAGCAGGCTATACTCTGTAAGTTGAATGCCTGCCTAACTGATAGGTGTGTTTTCAGAATTTTATTATTCTTTTCTTTTTTTGGGGGGTGGGGAGATTTTAGGACTATTTCAGTATTTGTTTAAAGATTCTAGATTTTTTTTTTTCTGATTTACTTTTTCTAATGTCTTAGGCTTTTTTTCGGGCTTTTTAGTATTTTACAGTTTTCAGGTTTGTTTTTTTTTGGGGGGGGTGCAGGAGGGTAAAGCCCTTTGGGTTATTTAGAGTTTTAGGGTTTTAATGGTTTTAAATTTGGGAAGTTGTTTTGTCCTTACAGTTTTTTGTGTGTGTTTGTGTGTGTGTGTGTAGGGTTGAGGTTGGTTTGTTTGTTTGTTTATTTATTTATTTGTTTGTTTGTTTGATTGTTTGTTTGTTTGTTTATTTTGGATCTTGATTTCTTTTAGAAATTTAAGGTATTTTAGGGTTTTAGGGCTTTTTAGGTTTTATAAATAATTTTAGGATAATTGTAGTTTTTTGTGTGTTTTTGTTCTTCTTGTTTTGTTTTGTTTTTGTTTCTTTTTACACTTTTAGTGTTTTATAGGGTTTTAGGATTTTGTAATAGTTTTTTGTGTTCGTGTGTGTGTGTGTGTGTGTGTGTGTGTGTGTGTGTGTGTGTGTGTGTTTATGAGTTTAGGATTATTTTTATGTCTTAGGATTTTAGTTAATATTTTGGGGTTTTGTAGGTATTTTTTTGGGGGGTGGGGTTAGAATTGTTTTTAATGTCTCAGGATTTTAGTTAGGGTTTCAGGGCATTGTAGTTTTTTGTTGTTGTTTTTTGTTTGTTTGTTTATTTTTGTTTTGCTTTTTTTAAGCGGGTTTTCAAGTTTTTTTTTGAGTTTCAGATATTTGATGTGTGAGATTTGATGTGTTTTTAGAACTTTTTAAAGGAACTTTTTTTAGGTTTTTAGAGTTCTTTTGCGTCTTTTTAAATTTGTTGAGATTGTTTTAGAATTTTAGGGTTTTTCTTTATTTTTTAGTTTAGTTTTAGTTTAGTTTTTTTTTTAATTGAATTAAGGAATTTTTAAAGATTGTTTTAAGTTTTTTTTTGTTTTGTTTTGTTTTGTTTTTAATAAGGTTTGTAAAATAATTTTCTTTTCCAGTGTTTTTGGCGATTTTTTAAAGCAGTAGAATTTGTAGTTGTTGGGATGGTGGTTTTGTACCTTTTCATTTTCATTATCTTTTTCTTTTTTTTTTTAATTGTTTTTTATTGTCTCATTAGGGATCTAGACTTGTAGAGTTTTTGGATTTTTTTTTTTAGGGTTTTATAATTTTTTTAGTGTCTTTTTAGAGTTCTTCTGTTTTCTTATTTATAGAATATTAGGGTTTTAAAAATGTTTATTAAGAATTTAAAAAATAGCTTTTTTGAGTCATTTAGAGTTTGTTTAATAATTTAGGGTTTTTTTAGGGTTTTAGGTTTTGCTTTTATTATTTTTGGATTTTTTTGTTTTGTTTTGGCTTGGTTTTTTTTTTTACAGTTTTTAAATAATTTTAGGGTTGTTCTCAGTGTATTTGGCGAGATTTTTTTTTTAAGACTTAGTGTGGTTGTTGTTGTTCTTCGCTTGTTTGTTTGTTTGTGGTAATGATTTTATGTTTTTCTGGGTCTTTGTAGAGATCTAGAATTTTTGTTGATTTTTTTGTTTGTTTGTTTTTCTTTAGGGTTTTAGATTCTTTTAGTTTTCTTTTTTCAAAAATTTTATGTTTTTTTTGTTTGTTTGTTTGTTTTGTTTTGTTTTGTAGGGTTTTTGTTGTTTATTTAAAGCTTCAAGACTATTTTCTTTTCTTTTCTCTTCTTTTTTCATTTTTCTTTTTTAGAGTTGTTAGGGTCTTTAAGGTTTTATCTCTAAGGACATAGAAACTGAACCTATTGTTTTAGATTATTCATAAAATGTATTCCAGTTTGAAAACAAGAAACACTATAAAGTCATGTTTGTTCATTTGCGTGTATGTCCCCAGGAGCTATAGATTATGTGTGCCTAATGCAGAGCTCTAGAATATGACCTGATCATACAGATTTAATTGTCATATCATGAAAGTTCAAGAACTATACTATAAAGCTATATCTATGTATCCTAGTTTATTCATCTTTCAAACAAATATAGTAGAAATGTCACAGAGGGCAGAATTTATTGATCATGATTTCGAAAAAGGACCTCAAAAGTCATTAAATCAAGTATCTTATACTAGCCATACTCTACCCATCTAATTAGTTCAATCCTGTAAGAATAATTGCACCTGTGTTTTGGTTAATTCTTATTAAATTCTCCAGTAAAAAAGGCCTTTATTAGGCCCCTTCCAGCTTAGTGAAAAACTCCATTCACTCTCCTTCTGAAAGCAAAAGCATTTTTCTTTCACAGAATATGTTAATTTTACAAAATTTGCCCCTGGATGGTTTCCATTTCCATAGTTGTGTTTGCCATGACTCAATATTTCATCTCTATTCAGACAACTCCTTTCATATACCACATGTTAATACACGAATTCTCATTTGTGAATCATGCCAATAAAGTGGAATGAACTTGGGGGATACAGAAGAGGGAAAGACACAAGAGCAACAAAAGTATCATTAAGCTGGATACTACTCTAGAATACTGCATGTTATTCATGTATCCTGGGGATCCAGAAATTCATCTAGACTGGACCCTAGTTATCCATTGGAAGGATGTAGTCTGAAGCTTAGCCTATTAACTGCAGATCACATAGCTTTGAACTGATCCAATGATTGTTATCCTCCACACACCACCCAGTAGTATCCAAGCTTCATTCCCTGACACAGGCAAAAGCCCTGAAAAAGAAAAGAAAGCACTGTACTGTTTGCTAGGGTAGTGCTCCTAGAAGGTATTGGCAATCTGCACTGAATCTATTACCACAACTGCAAAGGTATGTGGCACAGGCAATCCAAGTATCACCATGCTTCCCATTTTATCTCTCCAGTCTATATATCCACTCCCAACTCTACACACTATGCTCCTAATCCTAGGGATCAATTTGAGGTCTCATAAATACCACCATGTATAACCCCAGACGATGAGAGAAGTTTGAAGCACATTGATAGATTTTAAGTCTGACAATTGTTGATGCCATCAAAACAATTTTCTGAACTGTGTTGTGCTTTTGTCAAACGGTGGGGCTAGAATGGCCCTGCCAAGATCTGAAGCAGAAAAAGTAGGGTTTTTTTTGTTTGTTTGTTTGTTTTTTGTTTTTTGTTTGTTTGTTTTTTTATTATTATATTGGAACATGCCATCATCAATTGCACTGCCTCAGTCTAAAATAAGAGGTGATACTTACAGTTATTTGCTGCCATCTCTAAAGTCTGGGCAAGGCAACTCCTGTGATTCTCCAAGCCTTGCTTCTTACCAGTTCTAGGCTATATGCTGTCAGGATAATGTCCTAACCAGGAAATTCTATGGATATCGAGATTTCAATAATTTTCACTTCAAAAATATAGTAAAAAGTTTCCAATTGTACATTTATTTTCGTATTTCTGGTCAACATTTTCCTACTGAAGTGACAGAAATATTTACTATTTTTATATCTTTATACTAACATTATATTTCTGTTTAATATGTAGGAGACAGGTTTATTTGAGACAGTCCTACATTACTCATGCTGAACTCATACTCACTATGTAGCTATGGACAGTCAAAGGCCTTGATACTCCTAAATTCAACTGCCCATTGCTGGGATTACAGATTACAGTACCATAGCTATTAAAAGATTTTCTGACTGATAAAAGAGGTGACGATTTGACTTTAAGATTTCGGTATTTTTCTAATTGTAGTCATAGTTTATATTGAATAGTCATTATGTAAAAGGTAACAGAGATTCTGGTCTTTCAGATTTCTACTCATTAGTAGATCAGTTAATACATTTAAATATCTGCTAAAAATGTCATGGCATACAGGAGAACAGTAGTTTAAGATCTTGCCTAGGGTGGTTTCTGATTTTTAAAAGATTCAGAAAATAGGAGTAGATTTATGAGTTTAAAATGAATGAGCATGTCTTATCTAATTTGCCAATGTTATACATAATACTACAAAACATAAATTTTAAGTTTTTAGAATTATTTTCCTCAAAACATATATATTTTTGACCAAATGAGCTAGAATTACTCATAACAAATATTTAATATTATAAAAAGCCTAAATTTTTGTTGAAATAAAATGAAACTTATTCTGTTGAATTTATTGTAGTCTGTTATTTTGATAAGTATTTCTGAGGTTTTTAGAGATCTAAAGACAAAATATTCAGTGTATTTTTTTATGATAATTTCCAAGTAAGTTAGTATACTGAGACTAGGCTGGTAAGCCCAATGCCCACACTACAAAGAGGTTCTAGCTTTTGGTCTGTAAATGACTACAGTGTTTTTTGCCATGCTATGAAAGGTTTAAAATTTGCCTTCATTTGGAGTATTTATTTAATTTTTATCTGTAGTCCCTATCTCTTTCCTGAACTGACTCATAATGGCAGCACCCTCCAAGTTGTTCGCAGACAGGAAATGATCTCCTGTTCATTTCAAATTGAATAGCCCCCAAACAATTAACCAACCTAATTAAAAAAAAATGGTTAATATGGTAATTGCCTCAGATCTTACTTGGAAACATTTGATGACTACAGTGATTGTTATATTAATGGGGAGATGATCTAAAATAGTTTGGTGATATTCTTCCACAGGAATATTTTGCCAGGGTTGTTAGGAAAGGTGTTTCCATACACTTTTTTTTTTTTTTACTAAATAGGGACTAAGTTTAGGATTGTAAAAACTAATTTGCTAGTTTGAGTTGGTTTTCTAAAATAAACGACAGAGTCCAGATGACAACAGTAAGTAATTTTTGTCTATCTTTCAACTATACCTGAGGCTGACATATTGTAAAAACTGGTAATCCTCTCTTCATCTCTCAGCAAATGTCTGCCTCTTGGAAATTTATGATCTCGTCTCCATTAAAATTCTTAGTGGTTTTCATTGGTACAGTATGTAACCATACCTCTCTGATTTACAATTCAGTAGGACTAAAACAGAACCAAGGATAGTTAGATAATGTGACTTAATTTAGTTTCATGTGTCAAACACAAGGCTGGTTTCTCCATTCCTAATTAATTCATAGGTATACGAGTTTAATTATAAAGTCATTTATTATACCAACCACTGTTTTTACTTGTTCTTTATTGAATTTCTGTACACCCACATACAACTTCTGAAACATATTTTTATACTGCTCATATAATTTGTTGTTGATTATGTCCCTGTAAAGTAAAGTAATGAAAGCAGTCAAATTTATACAAATAGGAAAAGAACGCTCAAAAAAAATTAAATTGTTCTTTTCACACTATAAAAAGAAAAATAGCAGTAAAAAAATCATCAAATGGGAAGTAATTACAGATTTTTTTCCTAAGAGATTATCAGAGAAGTTTTATTTCATGTTTTAGATTTTCAAAATTAAAGTTTACAGACAGATAAATAGATAGATAGATAGATAGATAGATAGATAGATAGATAGATAGATAGATAGATAGATAGATAGATAGATAGAAAATAGATAGATAGATGATAGATAGATAGATAGATAGATAGATAGATAGATAGATAGATAGATAGATAGATAGATAGATAGATAATCATTTTTAGAAAATTAATTGTATTTCAAAGTAGGGTTTTATTCTGTTCTACCGAATAGAAGGTCTAATTTTTTTTCCTATATTGACTCAGTTAAGACTTAGTGTAAAACATAATTCAATTAAAATATACAAATTGCCTGTATATGTAACTGATTCTTTTCCATACTGTTAAACATAATAAACCATAAAGTACATTTCTAAATCTTTGTGGAAAACTTCTGAATTTCCACAACAAATGTAAATCAAAATTTAAAATCTTATTAACATTTACTTAAAGTAGAAAATACCTTTCTCTTACTCGCACCAAGCAAGTGAAAGATCTGTGTGACAAGAACTTCAAGTCTCTGAAGAAAGAAATTGAAAATCTCAGAAGATGGAAAGACCTCCCATGCTCATAGATTGGCACGATTAATTCAGTAAAAATGGTCATCTTGCCAAAAGTAATGTATACATTCAGTGAAATCTCAATCAAAATTCAAACTTAATTATTCATAAAGATAGAAAGAACAATTTACAAAATCATCTGGAATAAAAAAAAATCCAGGATACAGAAAAACTATTCTCAACAATAAAATAATTTCAGGGGGAATCATCCTCGACCTCAAGCTGTAGAATAGAGCAACAGAGATAAAAATATATGCTAATGACAAAAAGACTATGACTTCATTAAATACACAGGCAAATGGAAGGATATAAAATATATCATCCTGTGTGATGTAACCCAATCCCAAAATTACAAACATGGCACACACTCACTGATGAAGGGATATTATTCTAAAAATTCAGAATATCCAAAATGAAATTCACAGACAACGTGAAGGTCAAGCAGAAATAATATGAGAGTGTGGGTATTTCAATCCCTCTTAGAATGGGGAACACAATACTCCTTGGAAAAAATATGGAGACAAAATGCAGAGCAGGGACTGAAGAAATAACTATCCATTGTCTGCTCAACCTGTGGATTCATCCCATATACAGACACCAAACCCAGTCACTGTTGTGGATACCAACACGTACTTGCTGACAGGAGCCAAATATGTCTATCTCCTGAGAAGCTCAGCCATTTCTTCGCAAGAAAAGAGGCTGATGCTCAAAGACAACTATCAGACTGATCATGGCGTCCCCAGTAGACCAGTTACAGGAAGAACTGAAGGAGCTGAATGGGTTTGCAACCTTATAGGAAGAACAACAATATGAACCAACCAGACTGTCCAGAGCACCCAGGGATTAAGCACCAACCCATGGTTCCAGCTGCATATATAGCAGAGTATGACTTTGTCAGACATCAGTGGGAGGAGAGGTCCTGTGAAGGCTTGATTCCCCAGTGTAAGCATGTACCAGGGTGGGGAGGGTAAAATGGGTGGATGGAGGAAGACCCTCATAGAAACACAGAGAGGGTAAATGGAATAGGGATTATCTGGGGTGAAACAAAGAAAGGACTAATATTTGAAATGTAAAGAAAGATAATATCTAGTAAAAATAAATAAATAAATAAATAAATAAATAAATAAATAAATAAAAATAGTTACAAAACACTACATATAAAAATAATAATTCACTATGATGTCATACAGTATATTAACTAATATTTCCTAATATAGAAATTATGCTAATACTATATAGTTTTTAAAAATTATATATCCAAAAATGTACCTTCAAATTTTCCCAGAAGATTTTGTACTGGAAAACTATAAAGAAATTAAAGTATTAAAAAGTAAGAATGCAGATGTTAGAGTTTGATGGCTCAGCTTTTGAACTACAGGCATGATAATGAGAGTTTGACCCACACCACTATACCCTCCAAGAAAACCATTAAAATTAAAGATTAATCATACAGAATTATTGTTTGGAATATACATCATATGCAAAATAGTAATATAGATTACTTGCTATAAAATCAATTATACTTTCTTTGAAATACTTACACTAAGAAGGAAATAATAAGTTTGAACATATTACAGTGTATATCCAATTACTTCTTCAGAATTTGCATTCTAATTATCATTAGTTACTGGAGATTCTGTTCTTGGTTGGTAATACAACAAGATATATAAATTTTTTTTTTTTTGCAAATATTAATGAAATACTTTTCGCCTGGCTGGACTTATATTTTAATGCTACACAAAGAAGCTCTGCATTCAATCTTCAACAATGAAAACATAAATAAATAAAAAATAAAATTTATATATAAAAATATAGAAGACATGTTTCCTTAGGCCCCAGTAAATTTGTAAGGCTGAGTACACCATTTTCAAGGACAGTCCACACTGCACATGTGCTTTGAGATAATACTGAAATATAGAGTTAGAGCTTACCTTCCTATACCAAAACAACACATACATAAACACAGCCTTCCCTGAATTATGTCTGAAGTACTAGCTCTTCTGAAGTTGAGAGGAGCCTCTGGATTTGGAAGCACTTTGGCGCCTATATATACAAATTTTGGAAATCTGGTCTTTCAAAACCAGGTAAAGGAAAATGAAGACTGGTCTTCAGTTTGTTTTCAATGAATTCCTGGTGGGCAGCAGCAGCACAGAAAAGGATCTAGTCTGTTTCCACCACTAACTAATCCCCAGTTTACTCACAACTCACATCCCCAGGCCCCAAGAATACTTTTAGGATCTCCAATTCCCTAGCCTTCCTGGTTTCTGCTAGGTGATAATTTGTTCAATCTCCTGCCCAAAGCGAAAAAGTTTTCTGTTTTTCTTGGGTAAAGTGGATTGTCAACCCAGAAGCATCAACCACAGGAGTCCAATGAGGGTCACCTGCTCTCCTTTCTCCTTTAGTAACACCTCCATCCCTCCACCATCATCCCACTGGGACCCCCAGCTGAACCAGGATTAAACATCTTTCAACAGTTCACTGACTCCCTCTACAAAGACTTCTCCCTACCATGCTTCCTCAAGAACTTTACTTCCTCAGGAACTCAGCTTCCTGGCAATCACAAAGCATACTGAGTAACAGGTTTTGGACAGCAGGAAAACAATCTTAGCCAAGCCCATTGCTGATTTGCCCTGTTTACACATTCCTACAAAGGGTGAGAGAGGATTTATCAGTCATCTGTCATCACAGTAGCAAAAAGGAGGTAGTATTTTAGCTTCCACTACTACTAAGAGTTTTTCCATTTTTCAAGTTTGCAATACTAACTTGAAAGTAAGAAAAAAAACAAAACAAAACAAAACACCAAAGAAGTTACTTAGTTTTGGTTGAAGGGACTGTCGTGTGTAATTCTTAATTGTTTTATTTATTTACCTAACGTGTTTTTGCACATTGTATTTTTACAACATGCATGTCTGGTGTTTATACAACATTCATGTCTGGTGCTCTTAGAAACTAGAATAGGATGGCAAAATCCCCTGGATCTTGTATTAAAAATTGTTGTGAGCCATTATGTGGGTCATAAGAACTAAACCTTGGTTCTGTCCAAGAGCAACAAGTGTTCTTAATGTCTAAGTCATCTTTCTATTTTTTTTTCATTTTTATTAGGTATTTAGCTCATTTACATTTCCAATGCTATACCAAAATACCCCATACCCACCCACGCCCACTCCCCTACCCACCCACTCCCCCTTTTTGGCCCTTGCATTCCCCTGTACTGGAGCATATAAAGTTTGCAAGTCCAATGGGCCTCTCTTTCCAGTGATGGCAGACTAGGCCATCTTTTGATACATATGCAGCTAGAGTCAAGAGCTCCGGGGTACTGGTTAGTTCATAATGTTGTTCCACCTATAGGGTTGCAGATCCCTTTAGCTCCTTGGGTACTTTCTCTAGCTCCTCCATTGGGAGCCCTATGATCCATCCATTAGCTGACTGTGGGCATCCACTTCTGTGTTTGCTAGGCACCGGCATAGTCTCACAAGAGACAGCTACATCTGGGTCCTTTCAATAATATCTTGATAGTGTATGCAATGGTGTCAGCGTTTGGTTGCTGATTATGGGGTGGATCCCTGGATATGGCAGTCTCTATATGGTCCATCCTTTCATCTCAGCTCCAAACTTTGTCTCTGTAACCCCTTCCATGGGTGTTTTGTTTTCAATTCTAAGGAGGGGCATAGTGTCAACACTTCAGTCTTCATTTTTCTTGAGTTTCATGTATTTAGGAAATTGTATCTTATATCTTTGGTATCCTAGGTTTTGGGCTAATATCCACTTATCAGTGAGTACATATTGTGTGAGTTCCTTTGTGAATGTGTTACCTCACTCAGGATGATGCCCTCCAGGTCCATCCATTTGGCTAGGAATTTCATAAATTCATTCTTTTTAATAGCTGAGTAGTACTCCATTGTGTAGATGTACCACATTTTCTGTATCCATGCCTCTGTTGAGGGGCATCTGGGTTCTTTCCAGCTTCTGGCTATTATAAATAAGGCTGCTATGAACATAGTGGAGCATGTGTCCTTCTTACCCTTTGGGGCATCTTCTGGATATATGCCCAGGTCCTCCATTGTTGGTGGGATTTCAGGCTTGTACAACCACTCTGGAAATCAGTCTGGCGGTTCCTAAGTCATCTTTCATTCCCTGCCCTGTGTGTGTGTTTCAAAGTATGTTGGATCATTTCTCTCGATAGATGTTTAATTTTACTATACAGTGGAGATAATAAAAATATGACACTTTCTTAATAGTTTCTATTTCCAGAAAAGAAATAAAAACACCATAATTTGAATAGATTGTGTAAATCGTAAAAAGAGTTTCAGCAAAAAAAAACGATGTGTATACATTTCAGTGTATGAGTGCATAAGAAGGTCAGAAATAGACAACTGTTTTATCCTAAATTATATTCCACCTATTTTATTTTATGAGACAGGGTTTCTCTGTATAGATCTGTTTGTCCTGGAACTCACCCTTTATACCAGGGTGGCCACAAACTCAGAAATTTCCCTGCTTTTTCCTCAAAACTGCAGGTATTAAGGCATGTGCCACCACTGTCTGACACAACTTAAAAGTTGAGACAGGATATCTCTGAATCTGCAGCTCACAAAAACCACTAGGCTGGCTAGCCAGCCATCTGTCTCCACCTACTCAGCACTGGCCTGCAGAATGTACTTTTAACGTGGATTCTAGACCCCCATCTTAATTCCATATAGTTTCACGGAAAGCAATTTACCAAAATAACCATCTCTCTAGCCCCCTTGTGAGATTTGTTCTGCTGTAGTCACTACCATTATTATTATTTTTTTCTATTGCTCTAATCATACTTAAGTTTAGGCTCCTAAAGTGTTTAATGCTGGTTTTGTTCGTTTCCTTACAATAGAAAATTGGTTTTCTTGCTCAGTTTACATTATACAGTTAATTACGTAAACTTGTCAGACTCATATTTCATTTGTGAGACTTGTTGCTTAGTTTTGTTTGTTTGTTGGGTTTTTTGTTTGTTTGTTGTTTTTTTTTTAATTTGGTGGGTTCGTTGAATTTTTTTGTTTGCTTGATTATTTGGTTGCTTTTTGTTTTTTTAATTTTGTTTTGTTTTTTTTTAGTTTGTTTGTTTGTTTTATTTTTGGTTTTGTTTTGTTTTGATTTTTCCACAACTGAAGATGAAACTCATAACTGTTACTTGGTGCTTTACCACTGAGCTACATCTCCAGGTAAACATTAGTTCTAAATGTTGGGTGCAAAGTCATCTGTATGTGTTTTAAGGAAAACTATGATTTCTGTGAAACCTAAAATTATTCCCCTATGCTATAGGGTCTGTAGAGATGTAATGCCCTCTTCTGGCCTCTTCAAAAAACAGTCAAATATCTCCAAAAACACAAGAGGTTTTATTATCAGAAAGCTGAGGATGAAGTCCTCCACCATGCAGGGCAGAGGAGTTTGACCCTGAGCAGTGACAGTAGAGGGCTTTTAACAGCTAGCTGAGGAATTGGGAGGAGTTGGGAAGAGAGTTGGTAGAAGTTGGGAAGAGTTGGGAGGTGTTAGGAGGAGAGTTCTTTTCTTCTGGGTGTCCTTGCTGAAATTTACAGGACAGGAGTGGGGAGTGAGATTTTTCTGAATTTTTATCTTATTGTCCTTGGCACAGGAAGGGAGGCATCTCTGGTTGTAAAGTATAGAAACAAAAAGCCTTTTTGCTGGCTATAGATAAAAAGAGGTTCTTTCTGGCTGTATTTTCAGAGATCAGGGAAAACAAGCTTGGTGAACATCTAGAGTCTTTACCTTCCTTGGAGAAACACTTTAAGTTGGGGTCACACATTCCCCACTCCTTCTAGTATAGAGTTCTTATCTTAGAACTGGGAAAATTAAACTTCTGGCCCAGTTGTCAAATAAGGCCAACATAAGTTTGCATCTTTAGGATTTGTAACATTGAGAGCCCCAGAAGCCCCTCAAATGAGACTAGAGAATCTCTCGTCAGTGGTAGCAGGGAGGGAGGAGGTTCCTCTGCAGTGTCTTCAGAGTGTGAGCAGGGCCAGGCTAGTGGACCTCGGTACTGTCAGGATGGGTAACCAGGCACATGCTGGAGGAGCAGCTGGACTTGTATCTGGGATCAAGGTTCCTGGAACAATGATGCCAGACCAGGACAGGGTCCACTACTTGACTTTTATGTGTCACTGTGGTCAGTTCCTGGTTCGTTCCTTTTTTTTTTTTTTTCAGCAATTTCCAGGTGTCCTTTCCAACCAGTTCTAAGGCCTTCAAGGGAGCTAGAAGGGTTTGGGAAAAAAGGAACATCAGGGTCACACATTCTCTCTGCTTCTGTTAAGGGGGGCAGTCCCCCATGGTGAATTTCAAAGGGTGTAAGTTTAAATTTTCCTTGGGTGTTCTGTACTTAGAACAAAGTGAAGGGACGGAGAGTTGTCCAATCTTTTCTTCAGTCTCTAAAGCCAATTTATTCAAGGTTTCTTTTAATGTTCTATTCATCTGCTCTTCCTGTCCTGAACTCTGGGGTCTATAAACACAATGTAACTTCTGATTGATCCACAATTGTCTGGCTAACTCTTGACTTACTTGGGTAATGAAGGAGGGGCCATTGTCTGAGGAAAGTACCTTAGAGATGCTGAATCTTGGAAAAATTTCCTCTAATATCTTCTTTACCATGATATTGGAGGTCTCTTTCTTATTGGGGAAGGCTTTACTCTACCTGAAAAAGTGTCTATAAAAACTGATAGATATTTATTACTGTACTTGGCTGGTTTAACATCAGTAAAATCTAATTTTCAGTATGTCTCTGGACAGTTACAGCTTAGCCACCTTCCAGGGGTGTTCTTGTTGTGTCTGGCATTGATGAGGACACAGGCTTGGCATTCATTAGCACTATCTTGAGCAATGTCAGACATTTTTATAACATAGTAGTTTGAGCTCTTAACAGTTTCTTTGAGCTTCTTATTTCCCAAATGTGTGAGCCTGTGCAGACTGGCTACATATTGTTGCCCTTTTCTGGTGGGTAGATAATATCAACCATCTTGGGTCTTAGCTACTTTCTGAGGAGTGTACCCACATATGTCAGGTATTTTGCCGATTAGTTCCTAATCTTCTGAGTTTATTCAAAGCCTGTGTCTATGAGTTTATAATGGTCTTTAAGTTCTTTATTTTTCTCTTTGAGCCACCTGTTTTTCAGCCAGGTAAGCCATCTGATTTCCTTTCCCTCTGGCATCAAGGCCTTTCTGGTGACCAGGACAATGTATGGTGTCTAGTTTTGTTGTTGTTGTTGTTGTTGTTGTTGTTGTTGTTGTTGTTTTGTTTTGTTTGTTTTGTTTTTGTTTTTTTTGTTGTTGTTTTATTTTGTTTTATTTTGTTTTTTGTTTTGTTCTTGTTTTGTTTTGTTTTGTTTGTTTTTTTGTTTTTTTTTTGTTTTTTTAATTTATTTTCAAGTTTTGGCTTCTAATAAGCTCAATTTTTTTTATTATTATTAATATCTTTCCCAGCAGAAGTGAGTAGCACCCGTTGCATATAGATTGTCCCACATATGTGAGTGGTGGTGAAAACTTACCTGCTGTCTGTGTAGATATTGTTGTTTTTCTCTTTGGCCAGCTACAAAGCTTATGTGAGTGCAATTAGCTCTGCTCTCGGGGTTATTGTCCGTTCAGGCAAGGTGCTGGTGCAGATGGTTTGTTTTCCATTGCCTAGTGCTGCCCCTGCCTTTTGCTTACCTTTAACCAAAAACCTGCTATCATCCGTGCACCAGTTGGGGCAGTCTGGCCATGGCTATTCAGTGAGGTCTTTCTTAGGTCCGGTTTCTTCTGGCAGGATGCACCTACACTGGTGCTCTGGTAGGGATTTGTAAGCTTCTGTAAGCAAGGTGGCAGTATTCAGGATAGCAGGGTGTACAAACTGCACTCTCTCAGTCAGTAAGAGGTTCTGATAATGTGTCATGTGAGATTTAGGCATCCAGCGATAAGGCGGTGGTCTAATGCTGATTTCTAAGGCACGGGTCTACCACTATCTTTCATTGACCTAGAATCAGTTTATCAGCATCTTTGAGAAATAGGGCCAAAGCATCGATAGCTTTTAAGCAAAATGGATATCCACTGGACACTGGGTCTAGTTTTTTTGTTTGTTTGTTTTTGTTTTTGTTTTTTGTTTTTATTTTTGCTTTGTTTATTTGTTTTTTGGTTTTTGTTTTTTGTTTTTTGTTTGTTTGTTTGTTTGTTTGTTTTGTTTGTTTTTGTTTTTTTACCAGTATTCCACAGGTTGTTTTTATGGCCCCAGAGCTTAGATCAGAACCCCACTTTCTTTTCCTGCTCATTCCTCTATATAGAGTGACAGGCTTAGTCATGTCTTGCAGGGCTAGGGCTGGTGCACTAAGCAAGGCCTTTTTAATCTCTTTAAAGGCCTACTGGTGTATGGGGGTCCATGAGAAAGTCCCAGTCTCTTTAGTAAAGGGGTAGAGTGTGGCTGACAGAGTGGCAAAGCTTGGAATCTAGAGTCTACAAAACCCAGGCATTCCTACAAATTCTCTCACCTGCTTTAAGGATGTTGGGATGGGGATTTGAGTTACAGTCTTTTTCCAAGCTTCTGTCAGCCACCATTTCCTTTCCCTGAGACTATAACCCAAATAGGTTACTTCTGTCTGGCAATTCTGGGCTTTCTTAGCAGATGCCTTGTAACCCAACTCCCTCAATTCTGCCAGTAATTTTTCAGTTCCCACTCTGCACCATTTTTCGGTGGTGGCAGCAAGAAGCAGGTCATAAACATAATGAAGAAGAAAAACTTCGGGGATTTCTGACCTGAACAGTGCCAAGACCAAGTGGAAGGGTTCATCAAAGAGAATAGGAGAGTTCTTGAATTTTTGAGGTAAATGTCTCAAAGTAAGTTTGTCCAGCCTATCCCTAATCTGGGTCTCTCCACTTGAAAGCAAAGATTACCTGACTCATGGGATGTAGTTTTAGGCAGAAGAAAGTGGCTTTCAGGTGCAGGACTATATAACAATGTCTGTCAGGGTGGAGAGAACTAAGTAGATTGTAGGAGTTAGGGACAGTAGGATGAATATTTCATACTCTTTCGTTTACTTTTATTAAATCTTGTACTGGCAGATAAACATTAGTGCCTGGCTTTTTAACTGGTGGTAATGGAGTATTCCAGGGAGATTGACAAGGGACCAAAACACCTAGTTCTATGAGCCTTTGAATGTGAGGTCTGATGCCCTCTTGGGCCTCTCTGCTCATGGGGTATTGTTGTATCCGAATAGAAGTCACACCAGTTTTCAGCTTTACAATGATGGGGGGCACCCTGTTTGCCTCTCCCATAACTTCCATCTCTGCCCAGGTGTGAAGAAAATCTCTCTAACCAGGTCCATTCTAGACCTTTTCTCGATGTGGTTTGAGGCTCATATAATCTATATATTTCTTCTAATTTTGAAACTAAAATTATAGAGAGAGGGGCTTATCAATAGATTGAATTTCCTTCCAAAGTGAAGTTTATTTGGGCTTTTAATGTGATAGTAAATCTCTGCCCAACAAAAGGGTTGACATTAAAGAATGTTGAGGAAGGAATGAGTTACTTGGCTTCTTCTTAAATTAACTTTCTTATCAGTGGTCCAAGAGTATGGTTTCTGATCAGTAGCCATGATTACTACGTTTTTTGTTTTGTTTTGTTTTGTTCTTTTTTTTTGTTTTGTTTTTTGGTGGTTTTTTTTTTATTGTTTTTGTTTTTGTTGTTGTTCAATTTCTCCAGTGGCTCTTTCAGGACTGAAATCTCTGCTCTAGTATCAATATTGAAATCTGTGGGGGTCCCCTCCACACTTAGGCTTGGGGAGGGGTCTGAGCCCTGACTCTTCTAGTCAACATCTTTTAGGGGAGAAACCTTGAGCTGTCTTGTATTTGTTTCTTTTTGGGGCAGTCTATTGCACAGTGTTCCTTTTCTTTATGGTATGCACATCAGTCCTTATCTAGAGGTCGTGGAGGTCCTCTGGAGTTCTGAGGTCTTCTCAGCCCTGTGTTACACAGGTAGTCTTTCTGCCTACTTTGTCTACCTTTTCTACAAACTTCTTTATCACCTGTGAATACAGCCACAAACCTATTTACATTTTTTTTCAAGGCTTCTATCTCGTCTATTTTCTCTTTCCTCAGCCATTCTCTTTTTTCTTTGTCTTTTTTCTTCTTCAGTCTCAATCTCTTTTTAATGTATTTTATTAGGTATTTTCCTCATTTACATTTCCAACACTATCCCAAAAGGCCCCCATACATTCCTCTCCCCCACTCCCCTACCCACTCACTACCACTTTTTGACCCTGGCGTTCCCCTCTATTGGGGCATAATTAGTGTGCATGCACAATCGGGCTCTCTTTCCAGTGATGGCCTACTAGGCAATCTTTTGATATTCATGCAGCTACAGTCAAGAGCTTCGGGGTACTGGTTAGTAAATAATGTTTTTCAACCTATAGGATTGCAGATCCCTTTAGCTGCTTGGATAATTTCTCTAGCTCCTCCATTGGGGGCCCTGTGATCCATCCAATAGCTTACAGTGAGCATCCACTTCTTTGTTTGCTAGGCCCCGGCATAATCTCACAAGAGACAGCTATATCAGGGTCCATTCAGCAAAACCTTGCAAGTGTATGGAGTGGTGTCAGTGTTTGGAGACTGATTAGTGGATGGATCCCTGTATATGGCAATCTCTAGATGGTCCATCCTTTTGTCTAAGCTCCAAACTTTGTATCTGAAACTCCTTCCATGGGTATTTTGTCTCCAATTCTAAGAAGGGGCAAAGTGTCCACAGTTTGGTTTTCGTTCTTCTTGAGTTTCATGTGTTTGGCAAATTGTATCTTATATCTTGGGGGTATTCTAGGTTTCAGGGCTAATATCCACTTATTAGTGAGTACATATAATTAGCATTCTTTTGTGATTGAGTTACCTCACTCAGGATGATGCTCTCCAGGTCCAACCATTTGCCTATAAATTCCATAAACTCATTCTTTTTAGTAGCTGTACTATTAGTAGTAGAACTCCATTGTGTAAATGTACCACAATTTTGTAACCATTTTCTGTTGACAGGCATCTGGATTCTTTCCAGCTTTTGGCTATTATAAATAAGGCTGCTATGAACATAGTGGAGCATGTGTCTTACTAGTTGGAACAGCTTCTGCATATATGCCCAGGAGAGGTATTATGGGATCTTATGGTAGTATAATGTCCAATTATCTGAAGAACCGCCAGACTTATTTCCAGAGTTGATTTAAAACTTGCAATTCCACCAACAATGGAGGAGTTTTCTGCTTTCTCCACATCCTTGCCAACATCTGCTGTCATCTGAATATTTGATCTTAGCCATTCTGACTGGTGTGAGATGGAATCTCAGGGTTGTTTTGATTTACATTTCACTGCTGATTAAGGATGGTGAACATTGTTTCAGGTGCTTCTTAGCCATTCGGTATTCCTCAGGTGAGAATTCTTACTTTAGCTCTGAGGCCTGTTTTTTATTTGATTTTCTGGAGTCCACCTTCTTGAGTTCTTTATATATATTTGATATTAGTTCCCTATCTGATTTAGGATAGTGAAAGATCCTTTCACAATCTGTTGGTGACCTATTTGTCTTATGGAAGGTGTCTTTTGCCTTACAAAAGATTTGCAGCTTTATGAGGTCTCATTTGTCAATTCTAAATCTTACAATACAAGCCATTTGTCTTCTATTAAGGAATTTTTCCCCTGTTCCCATATCTTTGAGGCTTTTCCGCACTTTCTCCTCTACAAGTTTCAGTGTCTCTGATTTTATGTGGAGCTCCTTGACCCACTTAGATTTGACCTTAGTACAAGGAGATAGGAATGGATTGATTCACATTCTTCTACATGATAACCACCAATTGTGCCAGCACTATTTGTTGAAAATGCAGTCTTTTTTTACACTGGATGGTTTTAGCTCCCTTGTAGATGATCAATTGACAATAGGTGTGTTGGTTCATTTCTGGGTCTTCAATTCTATTTCATTGGTCTACTTGTCTGTCACTATATCAGTACCATGCAGTTTTTATCACAATTGCTCTGTAGTAAAGCTTTGGGTCAGGCATGGTGATTGCACCAGAGGTTCTTTTATCCAGCAGAAGAGTTTTTTGCTATCCTTGGTTTTGTTTATTCCCAATGTATTTGCAGATTGCCCTTTCTAATTCATTGAAGAATTGAGTTGGAATTTTAATGGAGATTTTATTGAATCTGTAGATTTCTTTTGGCAAGATGGCCATTTTTACAATATTGATACTGCCAATCCATGATAATGGACGATCTTTCCATCTTCTGAGATCTTCTTTAATTTCTTTCTTCAGAGACTTGAAGTTCTTATCATACAGATCTTCTACTTCCTTAGTTAGAGTCACGCCAAAGTATTTTATATTATTTGTGACTATTGAGAAGGGTGATGTTTCTCTAATTTCGTTCTCAGCCTGTTTGTTCTTTGTGAAGAGAAAGGCCATTGACATGTTTGGTTAATTTTATATCCAGCTATTTCACCGACATTGTTTTTCAAGTTTAGGAGTTCTGTGGTGGAATTTTTAGGTTCACTTATATATACTATCATATCAACTGCAAAAAGTGATATTTTGATTTCTTCTTTTCCAATTTGTATCCCCTTGGTCTCCTTTCATTGTCGAATTGCTCTGCCTAGGACTTCAAGAACAATGTTGAATAGGTAGGGTGAAACTGGGCAGTTTATCTAGTCACTGATTTTAGTGGGATTGCTTCCAGCTTCATACCATTTCATTTGATGTTGGGTACTGACTTACTGTAAATTGCTTTTATCCTGTTTATGTATGTGCCTTGAATTCCTGAGCCTTCCAAGACTTTTATCATGAATGGGTTTTGGATATACTTAAATGATTTCTTTGCATCTAATGAGAACACCATGTGGTTTTGTCTTTGAGTTCGTTTATATAATGGATTATGTTGATGGATTGCCATATATTAAACCATCCCTGTATACGTGGTATAAAACCTACCTGGTAAGGTTGAATCAAATTTTAACGTGTTCTTGGATATGATTAGGGATAATTTTACTGAGTATTTTTGTTTCGATGTTCATAAGGGCCATTGTTCTGAATTTCTTTATCTT